>NW_015505632.1:548092-559763 GCF_001515645.1 Sinocyclocheilus grahami
TATGGTTAATTATTCATATTTCCCATGAGCTGATTAGCTACAGCTCAAAAGCTGCTAAAACTTCAACCTTGGACTGGTCACCCTGTGTGTCTGTGTATATATACCCTCATATACTGTTGTCTTCAAGGATTTTTCCGACAGTGGTCTTGTTTTAAGAATCTCTTTCCTCAAGCAGTGTCTGCTCATCTGGGTTTTAAATATGATGCTCTGACTGCTAGTAGCTATTGCAGGAAATACCAGATCATCCCAAACTAAAAACATGAAAGCAAACAATCAAAAATAAATGTTTTGATCTAAAGTGGCAGAGATATTAAATGGCCACAAAAATTACTTTAGTGATGAAAAAAATGTATCTTATTGGTGGTTCTAGTAGTTGTTATCGAACAGTTTAGTCTTGCAGGTTCAAATTCAGGTAAAGCAAACCAACATAACCTTTGCTACTATCACATCTAAATCTCTGAACAGATTCTGAGGGATTTGTCCGTGCAAATTGTGTATTGTAAGTCAGTTCTGGTAACTAGGTCTGCTAATTATATCACACCGCCAGTACATAGCTTAAAATGAAGCCGTCAGCATATCTTTGACCCATGGATTTAAACATCCAGAATAAACAATTCTGCTTTACAGTTTTGCATAATCCACTGAATTTAATTCAGAATTTATTTGTATATCACTTCACAAAATAAATCGCTCACAACAACTTTACAAAGCTTATACATCCATTAAGAGTTACTATATTGAGTAAACAGTCATTCTTGAGACATGGGACAAAACAGGTCCAGCAAGGGTAACCGCTATTTGGCTTAAAAATAAAAATATTTTCGATTTTAAATGTCATGAGGGATTAATAATAGAATGTATTTAACACAATTATCACCTTCAAATTAATTTTCTCATTATTATACCAAATATATGTTTCTTAATGTCCTCTCACTACATCTAAAACAGTGTGTCCACAGAGAAGGGTTCAATCATTCATATCAATGTTTTTTAATGTTGAAAAAGAGCTTGTTTTATCAAAAGCAACACTTAATAATATCTCCTATCAAAGCAAGGTTGTTTTTTAATGACACATGCATGTTTAATAAGATTTTAAAGTTGCGTCCCCACTTTTTGTCAACACTGTCAGACATTCAATAAAATGTAATAAAATCAGGGAATATCAGGGGCAGCTGTCACTCTAAAGGAGCCCCTTGCCACAGTTCACCTCTGCAGAGTACATCAGGTCAGACAGGCTCTGCTAAGTTTTATAGTTCTAGAATATTTTAAATCCTAATGTTAATGTTTCCTGTGTCACAGCCATGATATGTCAACACCATCTTCCAATTTCTGAGGAAATTGTTTGAAATATTTAGATCATTTTATTCTCCTGAAGCAGGTTCCATTAGCATCTAGCATCAACAGCAAAAAATAAAATGGCTACCACATGACCTCCATTGGTTTTGTGAAAGAAATGCCAAATTTGTCAACACCGTCAGATGTCACCACCATAAGATCTTGTGTTCTAATGATATATCAAAATACAAAATACTTGCATTTAAGCCGTCTGGTGCGGATGTAAATTTTAGTTATATAAATGAGAGCACAGCAGGACATTCGCGATCTAGGGTCACAGCATTTCAGCTCTCTCCGTCAGATGTGTCAACTCCGTCAGTTGAATATTTTGATGATACTTCATTATGATATTTTATATTTGTTGTGGAATTGTTGGTCACATGTGAAAGTGCAATCTGTCTGCTAACACAAGAATGTGTTTTAAAATGTTAAAAACGTCTTGAATGCTGTTAAAGATAAAGTTGAAGTTATATTACACAGTCCAAGGTAAAAAAAAAATCACATTTTGTTAAAAAAGAGAAAAGTTGGGAGGTTGTATCAAAGCATAGCTCAGTAGCTTAGTACATATAAGATACATAAATGTAGTTTCATTTGTCTGAGTACAAGGTTTTATTTTTTCAATTTTGCACCCTGTTTTGTCCCACTTCTCAAGAATGACTGTAAAAACAACATTCAGTAGTTTCTGAGAATACAGCGTCTGTGCACAGTTGAATTGAATAATTCTGTTAAAAACCCTAGAGGTGATCCCTAGAGAACCTCTTCTCATAATTTAAAAGAAAGGGAGTTTTTATTCAGGACTGGAAAGTCAACATTTAGAGGGAAAACAGCTCCCAGTCCGAGTGGGGCCACTTTCCCCCCGGCTGTCTCAGTTACGCATGATTACAGCTTGTTTTATTCAATGGCTCTATGTATCAAAGGGATACAGCGCCGGAAGTGACGCAGTATAGCCAGGTCGCCGCATTTAAGCCGTCTGGTGCGGATGTAAATTTTAGTTATATAAATGAGAGCACAGCAGGACATTCGCGATCTAGGGTCACAGCATTTCAGCTCTGCAGTCAAGTAATAGCCGGAGGACATGACCCATCTATCACTGAACTTAAATGAACGGTGCGTTATTGGCCAGTAAAATAGGTAACGAATGACATTTCTGGACGCATTTATATAGTGGCAATAAGTATACTGATGTTATGCACAGTGATTCATTGTGTCTGGATCTTATTTGCATCATCCTGCGATGTTTATCGGTCACAAGCAGCACCACGCGACACCACAAGAGGGCAATATATACATGATACAGTTGTGCACGTTGCCCCTAAAATCAGTCCAGGTGATCTTTCACTAATTACGTTGTTATGCATTAAAAGTGAACTGAATATGTAAATATATCACATGATTTCAATCACTCATAATCACTGAGAACATAAATGTTCTGAAATGAAAGATGTGTATAGCCAACATTCAAACTTTTGTACAGTTTGACAAGGTGTGCAAGGGTCATTCTCATTATGCAGTCCTGATTTTTGTGTCTTAACTCCTCATTTTGTTGTTGTTGTTGTATCCTCGTATATAGAAACATTTAAATGAGTGAAGAGACATTAAATGTTATTGAGTTTTGAGTGTTTTTAAGTGTTAAAAAATGTATTGCCTATTTAGGGTACTTTTGTGTTAGATTTTAAGTGTTAATGTAATGAACAAAAGGTTAAACACAATTTTCAATATCCATATTTTACATATGGAAATCATATTTTGTTTTATCACAATTATTAAGTGAACATTGGGTGAATATTAGATACATTTTTAATCATTTCTATTCTTAATTTTCCAATAAGAAACAAACTTGTCAAAATGACAGTTTGAGACTAATTTTGTTTTGTGACATTGGTTTGTGTCTAAAACATCCTAAAACATTATAGTATGATATCAAAATGTAAAAAGATGATTCAAATATAACAAAATGAACAAATTGACAGTCTTATTTTAGCTAACTCTCAATAAAAAAAAAGAATTAGCTATGTTTAATATGTTATATAAATGCTTTCATAAATTACAACACATGCATAATCTTTTTTTATTATTATTACAGTTAAAAATATATGAAGCGCCGGAAGTGACGCAGTATAGCCAGGTCGCCGCATTTAAGCCGTCTGGTGCGGATGTAAATTTTAGTTATATAAATGAGAGCACAGCAGGACATTCGCGATCTAGGGTCACAGCATTTCAGCTCTGCAGTCAAGTAATAGCCGGAGGACATGACCCATCTATCACTGAACTTAAATGAACGGTGCGTTATTGGCCAGTAAAATAGGTAACGAATGACATTTCTGGACGCATTTATATAGTGGCAATAAGTATACTGATGTTATGCACAGTGATTCATTGTGTCTGGATCTTATTTGCATCATCCTGCGATGTTTATCGGTCACAAGCAGCACCACGCGACACCACAAGAGGGCAATATATACATGATACAGTTGTGCACGTTGCCCCTAAAATCAGTCCAGGTGATCTTTCACTAATTACGTTGTTATGCATTAAAAGTGAACTGAATATGTAAATATATCACATGATTTCAATCACTCATAATCACTGAGAACATAAATGTTCTGAAATGAAAGATGTGTATAGCCAACATTCAAACTTTTGTACAGTTTGACAAGGTGTGCAAGGGTCATTCTCATTATGCAGTCCTGATTTTTGTGTCTTAACTCCTCATTTTGTTGTTGTTGTTGTATCCTCGTATATAGAAACATTTAAATGAGTGAAGAGACATTAAATGTTATTGAGTTTTGAGTGTTTTTAAGTGTTAAAAAATGTATTGCCTATTTAGGGTACTTTTGTGTTAGATTTTAAGTGTTAATGTAATGAACAAAAGGTTAAACACAATTTTCAATATCCATATTTTACATATGGAAATCATATTTTGTTTTATCACAATTATTAAGTGAACATTGGGTGAATATTAGATACATTTTTAATCATTTCTATTCTTAATTTTCCAATAAGAAACAAACTTGTCAAAATGACAGTTTGAGACTAATTTTGTTTTGTGACATTGGTTTGTGTCTAAAACATCCTAAAACATTATAGTATAATATCAAAATGTAAAAAGATGATTCAAATATAACAAAATGAACAAATTGACAGTCTTATTTTAGCTAACTCTCAATAAAAAAAAAGAATTAGCTATGTTTAATATGTTATATAAATGCTTTCATAAATTACAACACATGCATAATCTTTTTTTATTATTATTACAGTTAAAAATATATGATACATAACAGGAATGACCCTTGAGGTTTATAATATTTTTTCTTTAATAAATTAACCACAGTCAAGTTTTAACCAGACATAATATGTAATTATTCCTACACCAGTTGGAATGAAAGGGAACTGCAAAATAATTGCAATAGATTACGGATTATAAAAGCATCAGATGGAGCTAGAGGTCTCAGCTAGAGGACTCAGCTCCTGTACATCTCTGCGTTGTTGTCTCTGTGTCCAACGTTTACTGAACGTTTGCAGGAGTCCACGCTGGCTGGGATCTGTAACCAATACACATGATATGATGTAGGATTAAAAACACAGACACACACACATTTATTTTAAGAGGTTATATGATGCGATTTCAATTTTTCCTTTCTCTTTGAAGTGTTACAAGCTCTTGGTGCATAAAGAAGATCTGTAAAGTTGCAAAGACTAAAGTCTCAAATTAACCAAAGAGATAAATCCAAAGAGAATTAACCACGCCTACCTAAAACGGCTCGTTCTAACACGCCCCCACATATCTACCTCACTATGTGGGAAGATTTGCATAACACCGCCCAAATGTTCACGCAAAGAAAGAAGGCGTAACTTTTATTCTTGCTGTAGTATTGTTGTTGACTGCATACGTATAGTATGTTTTTTATATTTAAAGGATTTGCCACTGACGATTCAAACGCGAGTTTTGAGCAGTGTAGAGTAGGGCTTGTTGTTTGTCATTCTCTGATCACAAATGCAGACATAGTTTTATGTTTACGCGGCACGATGCAACGCAGCGCGTAAAAAGACAGTATAAGTCATTATAATCCGTAATTATGTCCCCACTGGATGCAACAAATGCCTCGTTTGTAAGGGGTTTTATTGGTTTTGTCTGGTCGTGCCGGGACACGGCATCACAGTATGGTAAGGGGTGTAACATTTCCGTCACACGCTTGAGGTATTCGACCAATCACAACGCATTGGATAGCTGGCCAATCAGAGCACACCTCGCTTTTTAGAATGATGAGCTTTGTAAAAATCGACACGTTTCAGAAAGGCGGGGCATAGAGGAGAAACAATAATGTACAGTATGCGGAAAATAATATGTTTTTTAAACTTTACACCACATAAACACATTTCATTACACCAAATAATGTTCTTTTTAGCAACATCATATGACCCCTTTAACATCAACTACCTCTCTGAAGTTCAGTTGGGGAAGGTACAGGCAGGCATTTCCCAGGGTCCTCGGTAATTACACCCAGGTTTCTGTTCCATTGGTTCCAGTTGACTTCCTCCACACTGAAAGAAAGAGGACACATGCTTCAATTATTGCTTATGGTTTCACTGAAGTGTTTTAGACAGTAAACACAGATCAATACAGGGTAAGTGTGCATTATTATGTATTATGCTTGTGTTTGCATGCTAATATCCTCTTTTCAAAACTGAATCATCCATTTTTAAATAGGAGACAAATGCAAACTTCAGATCTTGTGGTTTCGGGTGAAATCTGTTCCATTGGTTCCAGTTGACTTCCTCCACACTGAAAGAAAGAGGACACATGCTTCAATTATTGCTTATGGTTTCACTGAAGTGTTTTAGACAGTAAACACAGATCAATACAGGGTAAGTGTGCATTATTATGTATTATGCTTGTGTTTGCATGCTAATATCCTCTTTTCAAAACTTTTGAAGTGTTACAAGCTCTTGGTGCAAATGCAAACTTCAGATCTTGTGGTTTCGGGTGAAAACCACCAGGGTCACCTACCTAAAGCACCAGCGTCGATCAGGCTCCTGCCCCCCGCCTAGGTCCTTTTGTTTCCCGGAGCGCAGCCTTGTCTTCAGGCAGCGGGGAAGAGTCCACTCCATGTCCAAGGTGGTGATTGCACGCTGTGAATAACAATGAATAGCAAAGAAAATGGCAAATCATTACAGCCATTTTGCCCATTGAATCATTTAAAGGATTTACAGTGTTTGTTGCAGAAATGGACAGCTTTAACTTTGCCTTTGATTTCACCTGTAGTTTCCAGATGCTGGCGCTCTCTACGGACATCTCCTCCACTCTTTGATTCATCAGAGCGATCAGCATGTTCAGCATCAAAATGTAAGTCATCACTATATACAGAATTAGCAGCACATAGAAAACCTCTATATACTGATATTGATCGGTGAATTCTAGATCTCCCATGCCAATCGTAAACTTGAACAACTCCAGAGTGGTGAAGTAGATGCTCTTGAATGAGGGCTTTTTACAGTTTTCATTTCCATTAATAGGAAGGAAAAAAGACCGTCCCTTACTAGGTCGATCATCAAGGAGAGTTACCACAGCTGTTGATTAAGAAACACAGCATTAAAACTAAATATTTGAGGAATTGAAAGTTCAAAAGAACACCATTTATTTAAAACATAATTTTTTGTAACAATGTAAGAGTCTTTACTGTCACTTTTGATCAACTCAAGTATTAATTTCTTTCAAACAAAACAAAACAAAACTTACTGACCCAAACTTTTAAACAGTAGTGTAATTGGGAAGTGTTTGTTGTGTTGTGATAAACATTAAATTAATTGTAATAAAAAAGCCAAAGACATTGAATGTATGCAAATATACCTGCAGAGAACCCAATGAGGAAGACCATGTACACGACAAGGAATCGACGGATTTCTCCAAGAACCATCTGACAACAATTAAAGAGTGTGAGAGTGTATCGTACAAACATGAAGTAAAGTCTGAATTGTAAGGACTAGTCTACATTACAATGAAGCATTAAATGTGTTGCATAGCATTTTTTTATGGCGCTACTCAAAATACTTTACTAACACTCTACTCCGAAGGCCAGAGGAAATGAAGATGGATAAGGACAATTATCCCTCACCTTTTGTATCATGACACTGTAGATTCCCATATTTTTGGACCCTCTGGAGAAGTAAAGTAGATTTACCCAGCTCAAGGCAAGACACAAAACTAGACAGGCCAGATATTCATCATTACCAAAGCAGTACAGTAGAGCACAAGCCAGGAAGAGCACGGCCTGCAGAAAACTAATGGAACAAAAAGCCTTATTAGGAGGAGTAAACAATGAATGTATACACTTAATGATTACTGTTTCTAGCATAAAAATTTGTTTGACTAGTGCAATTTAGCTGTGTGATGTATATATATATATATATATATATATATACACATACATTTCAAAAACTCATAACTTTAGAATTATTGGCAAAGACTATAATTCCAAGCATATTGATTGATTATTGAAAAATGTTAAATAATTGTTAATGCTGAAATAAATATTACAGGGTGAAAGCACTTACAAAAGTTGATCGGTGTATCCATCTATGACCAGGGACTGAAATCTTGGACGCTTCCTTAACATATCTATTAACTTAAAAGATAAGGGAATTCAGTAATTTCTGTAAAAAAGGGGGGAAATTATTTTGTATATGAAAGTTATATATGAATTTGTTTTTAAACCAACAGCATTAGATACATAGCCTACCCCTCTAAAAAAGAAGTAAAGTGCTCCAATGGTAGTTATGATGTGTCCTGTCAGAAGCAGCCAGCCTTCGCTACCTTTTCTATAAGGATATGGAGGCTTTAATGACTGAAAGAAAAGAGTGGGGATCAGTGTTCATTTCGTTGAGGAATAATCTTCGTCATAATTTTCGTCAACGACATTTTTTTCACCGAGGACAACGAGACCATAACGAACTAAAACTCTTTTTGAATGACAAAATCTATGATGTAAATCTATTGAAATTTTCCTCAACGAATAAAAACGAGACGGTTAATGTTAGGGAGGGACGATTTGGTAAGAGATTCATTCAGAACGAATCTGTTGCTGGAGAAAGCAGACAAAATAGCAAAGAAATCAACCAGGGCGAGCGATATTATAAATATTCCCTTTGGTAAAGGAGAAGCTAATGCAATAATAACAAAAAGAAATAATGAAGAAATGGCAGGACAGATGGGACATGGATAATAGTGGAAGGAAATATTATAGTATACAGAAATGTATCAACGCACAGGGTGTGAATGGAAGGAATAGAAGGGAGGAGTCTGTTCTAACCAGGCTGAGGTTCTAAATCAGATGATTGTATGGAATGTAAAATCACAGAAAATGCAGAACATATATTGTTACATTGTAGGAAGTATAGGGAAGAGAGGATTAGATTAAACCAAAAGATAAGTCAGACAGGAAGGAAATGGAACCTTGAGGGTGTTTTGGGAACAACAGGAGAAGGGGTTAAAGATGCACAGGATGCTGTTGTGGAATATCTGAAGGATACAGGGGTATATTATAGGATTTAGATAGTAGTGCTATAATATTTATTTATATATATATATATATATATATATATATATATATATATATATATATATATATATATATATATATATATAATGTAAAGTGCATTCAGTTAAATATAATCCAGGCTGCATACTCCGATACAGTAGGTGGCGGTATGCACCTGATAAGTCATGGTTGCAATCCGCCATAAAACTAACAAGAAGAAGAAGAAGAAGAAGAAGAATCTTTTGCTGTGATTCGGAGGTTAGAGGAACCGGCGGGACATAAGCTAACATGCTGCACGGTGCATAAAACGTTCAAAAATGTCAATATGTGGGAGTAAGCGAAGAGCAGACATATAGATAAATCTGACGACACAAGAGAGAACTTGGTTCGTTTTCTGAGCGCAGACACTGAAGCATACACACACAGAAAGCGCGTCTCAGCACGCGAGTAACGTTACTCTTTCGCGTCGCACGAACGGAGAATTGCACAATAAATTATGTCGAATTGTCCGTTTTGACGAGTATTCACGTAAACACTGTTGATTACATCTTAAGTAAACGTAAACAGTAGGGAGACCATTTTTTGCATATCAATACCACGAGTTTTCGTTTTTATTTGGCGTACTATTTATACGAACTTTTATGAGATCGGGTTATATCAGTACATTGCATCCACTGCAGCTGTGCATTCGGGTTTAAAGGGACAGCAGCCTAATTTAGTTGCTATTGTCCGAGTCATTAATGTTATTCAAGCAACAACAGAAAGACAGAAAATCACTCACTGCTCTTGACTGAAAAACTTTAGTAGCCCTAAAGATTAATCTAAATTTATTTATAGAAATAAATATGTCTGCTTGAAAGAATGAAGAATGTGGTAAACAAGTTGCTATAAAGAATGCATAATTAGCCTATATAACCATTGGCATTTAATTAAAAAGAAGACCATGTTCTTGTTCTTTATGAGAAGTGGTTTTATTTAATTTGAACATAAAGACATGTTGTGTCACCGCAGTTAAATCGGTGTCTATCATGATAAAACCTTTATATCAAACCTATGTAATGAGTTTGTAAAGTTTAGAGAAATGCTTAATAATGCACTGTAATTAAACCCTTTAGATTTTAGCTGGCTAAATTTACTGTAGATTTAGTCGACTAAAATCTTATATTTATTCGACTAAAACTAGACTAAAACTAAAAGCAATTCAGATTACTAAAATATGACTAAAACTAAATGGCATTTTAGTCAAAAGATCATGACTAAAACTAAATCAAAATTTGCTGTCAAAATTAACACTGGTGGGGATCAAATAATCAAATAATGAATCATTCAAAAAGACACATTTAAGCATAGTTTGAATTAGACACTGAACCTGAAAGTCGACTAAAATCTTATATTTATTCGACTAAAACTAGACTAAAACTAAAAGCAATTCAGATTACTAAAATATGACTAAAACTAAATGGCATTTTAGTCAAAAGATCATGACTAAAACTAAATCAAAATTTGCTGTCAAAATTAACACTGGTGGGGATCAAATAATCAAATAATGAATCATTCAAAAAGACACATTGAAGCATAGTTTGAATTAGACACTGAACCTGAAAAGGTTCATTGTCTGGTTAATGTCATTATGCATATTTTCCCTAACATTTTAGTCAAAAGATCATGACTAAAACTAAATCAAAATTTGCTGTCAAAATTAACACTGGTGGGGATCAAATAATCAAATAATGAATCATTCAAAAAGACACATTTAAGCATAGTTTGAATTAGACACTGAACCTGAAAATGTCATTATGCATATTTTCCCTAAAATTACTTTTATTTTCTCTGTAAATGCAAATGCACGAAATGTAGCTCCCGTGCCGTGAAGCAGCAGAACGTCAAAGGGGCGGGGTTTTGAGTCCCCATTTCTCCATCTTTGGGCTGTATACCCTTATGAAAAAGAAGTTTATTCAAGTGTGCTATTAGTATACTTCTTTTAAACTAAAAAATTTGAAAGTATACTTTCAGTCTACTTTTTATGTACTTCTCAGATGTGGGCCTTATGTACTTCTCAGAAATATACTTAAAAGGACATTTGAGTATACCGGTACTTGACTTATACTTAGATAATCTGTGTTTTCATTGTTACGGTAGGGAGCGCTATTACACATCTTCTGTACAGAATAGAAGACACATTGAAGCATAGTTTGAATTAGACACTGAACCTGAAAAGGTTCATTGTCTGGTTAATGTCATTATGCATATTTTCCCTAAAATTACTTTTATTTTCTCTGTAAATGCAAATGCACGAAATGTAGCTCCCGTGCCGTGAAGCAGCAGAACGTCAAAGGGGCGGGGTTTTGAGTCCCCATTTCTCCATCTTTGGGCTGTATACCCTTATGAAAAAGAAGTTTATTCAAGTGTGCTATTAGTATACTTCTTTTAAACTAAAAAATTTGAAAGTATACTTTCAGTCTACTTTTTATGTACTTCTCAGATGTGGGCCTTATGTACTTCTCAGAAATATACTTAAAAGGACATTTGAGTATACCGGTACTTGACTTATACTTAGATAATCTGTGTTTTCATTGTTACGGTAGGGAGCGCTATTACACATCTTCTGTACAGAATAGAAAAAAAAAAAAGTAAAGCAAATAAGAAACCGAAACAACAGATGCTTCCACATGACAACACAATCAGACATAAAACAGCATCAAAACGGTGTAACATTATGGAATAAAATGTCGACCAATGAATGAATGATGTATAGCGCTTTATTGTGTATTGTTGTACACCCAAAGCGCTTTACAATCATG
>NW_015505632.1:560025-602403 GCF_001515645.1 Sinocyclocheilus grahami
GAAACCCCAAAAGGGCGTTTAAAACTTGGGGGGGGGGGGGGTCTCACCTCAACCACCACCAGTGTGCAGCATCCACTTGGATGATGACCAATGAAGAGGTAACAATGACTGTCAAGCTTTGGGGTGTTGATCCCCTCCATCTACGTTTTGATTATCATTCTGAATCCAATTAATAGTCTTTTTTCAGCTTTTTGTTCAAAATGTTGTTCGTTTCTTTATTTTTTTATTTATAAAACTTACCCATAGTGTTTATAAAAAAAGAATACATGAAGCTAGAATAAAATGTTTTTGTTTACAAGCAGATACCCTGTTCTTTTGATGTTTTGTATGTTCAGATATTCATATAACAAAATATATACAAATTAATACCTAAATAGGGACATAGTGTAAAGTATGATGTAAAATTCACTTAAAGAAAACTTACGAGTATACTTGCAGTATAAAACTACTAAACTAGTAGTTTACTGAGACTATACTTCAATGCTACAAGTATTTAATTTGTAAACTATCAGTATACCTATAAGTTCACTTTTAGTATAGTTACAGTACAAACTATAAACATAAGATGTAAACTAGTTGTGTACTCAAAGTTTACTACTGTTATACTTAAAGTATACTTTTATATACTAGAAAGTGGGCCAATTTAGTCCCAAGGAGTATTGAAATAGTACACTTACAAGTATACTACTAGTACACTGATATTTGTATATTTACTACGTGAAGTATACTTAAAACATACTTGAACTTTACTTAAGTATACTTAAAATAAACTTGAAGTATACTTCTTTTGGGTAAGGGTACCTACTTGGCTGTTGTTAAAGTCCTTCCCTGCTTCGCGGTGATAAGCTACTGCAGTGAAGATGAAAAGGTAGATAACATAAACGATAAAGTTGAACAAGAACATCCGTTTCGCAAATCTCTCCCACTTCTCTTCAATTAGTTGGTTAAATGGTTCAATATGGAGCATCTCGAGGCGATTCTGAAATCAGATCACATAACATGTTGCTATCAACTGTTTTCAAATGAAACATTTAGCTTCAATGGAGTAGTAAAGTCTAATAATACATTTTAGATTCTAGAATGAATTAGTATCACATTAGTAGCATGTCATCTCACAGGAATCTCACTGCCATAAACGATTATCTCCAGCGCAGAGTTCTTGTCGTAGGTGTCGAGAGAGGCGAGGTCATACAGAGACGAGCACACTGGACCGTAGGCCCACTCCGTGATCTTCCGTGACAGATGTCGGCGCCCCTTAAACTCCCGCTGCACGATGTGCTTTAACAGCTAGTTGACAAATGACAATGAAATCTGAAGGCACTTTACAAAATATACTAATTACAAATGATTGACAAACGTTCCGTTTAGTCCCTTGTCTTTGGCAATGCACTGATTTTAGTAATCAGATGACGGTCACTGTACACTACATGACTTATGAAAAATTGTACACTGTTAAGGTGGCACAGTAGTGCTTCTGAAGTAATGTGTGTGTCTTTATACAGACTCTTTTAAAGCTGCTCAGAGGTGGCAGAAATGCAGCGATTACAACTGTATACCTTAATACTAGGAGCTGATGTGGGTCTTAGCTGGCATAATTTAGTCAGGCTTTTATGCAACATTGTGTCTTAACACTGAATTTTGAGCAGGCACAGAGAAGCCTTAACTCAGCTGTGTAAAGATGCCCTATGATGAATCAGTGTGGTGTTTGATTTAATGCCATGTGCTGAAGGGAAATAACATCACATGAGGACTAATCATACACAAAATCAGGAACATCCAAAAACAGAAAACAGAACTGACACTTAAGAAATACACACTGCTTCAAACGAATCACTGCTATTTTGCAAAACATGAATTGTTTGGACATTCAACAATCAGTAAACACCAGAAAAATTAAGGTTTAGGCCTACCCCCAGTTTTCCTGTTTTGGCGGCTAGTGTGAGTGGGGTGAGTCCTTCATTATTTTCAATATCCTCCAGCTTGATCTTGGGGTGAAGGTGGTCAGTTTTGAATAAGATGTGGTCATACATGGCGATGACAAACTCTGTGTTTTCAGGACTGTTATCAGCTATGGACACTAATGCGTGAAGCACTGTGTTTCCATGAGAGTCCTTCTCCCTGACATCCACCGCCTGGTAAGGGTTGTTCATAAGGAAGTCCACAATGTCTGGCTGATTAGTGCAAGCGGCCAGTGACAAGGGCAGCTCACCTGTGCACAAAATTTGTAAACTGCAGGTAAGCCCAGGACGCCACAAAAATGGGTAAGTAACATTAAGTAGATTTTGAAAATGACTTGCATTTAAAATGCAGCATTTCTACTGTATAAATTATATCAATATTGCAAAAGTTTAACCATACCCTTAGACCTACCAAAATAGAAGCATGTTTCTTGATTGGGCTGAAAGAATTTCCCACAGGCTTTTGCATGGACATCAGCCCCTTTTTTAACCAGCATCTGTACAAATTTTGCACTTCTCCGTTCAGTTGCAACATGTAGTGCTGTCTGACCTGTCTCAAAGAGATCAGTCGATAACATTGTAAAATGGGTAGGTTGGACAACCTGTTAAATATGATCAATATTGTTGATTTATAAAAAAAGAAAGGACTAATATAAGGTTTTAGCTCATATATATACTTCTGATAATAATTGCGCTAATAAAAACATTATGTAATATGAAGCTATGGCTTTGACCTTTGTAGAAACTGTCTGTGTAAGCAGCATTGACAAAATGTTTTAAATCTCCCAGTTTCTCTGCAATTTCCAGCAGATGTTCAATAGTGTCATTCTCGCCTTCCCTCAAATTTAAAAGTGCTTTCAGCAGGGCTGTCTTTCCATTGGACTTATCTAAAGATGATATAAAAACAGAGGTTTCATTATTTAATAAATATCTGTCATTAATTCACAGTACTCTTCTGTGTATTCTTTGTACACTATACCAATCAAAAGTTTGGGGTCAGTAAGATGTTTTTTTTCAAATAAATCAATACTTTTATTCAGCAAGAACACATTAAATTGATCAAAAGTCACAGTTTTCACAATTTGCACAGTGAGCACTAAATAAGCATATTAGAATTAGAAAATTCAGCTTTGCCATCACAGGAATAAATTAAATTTTAAAATAGAAGTTTTTTATTGAATTTTAAATTGTAATGTTTCACAATATTACTGTTTTTACTGTATTTTTGATCAAATAAATGCAGCCTTGGTGAACATAGCAGACTTCTTTCAAAAATCTTACCAACCCCAAACATTTAAACGGTAGTGTATTTGTTGTTGAATACAATTACATTGAGAGTCGGTGAGCCGTTTCATGTTTTTGTGCAGGTACTGATGTAAACCCTGCAGTTTAGACACATCGCCACTGGACACGGCATCAAACAGCCTCTTGAGGGTAAACCTCTCACTGTCCTGCTGAGCTGGTTCCTCTTTTACTTTTCTGATTCCCCTGTGTGCAGAATGTATCTGATAAAGAAAGGATTTCTCAAATTGTGTTAATCATACACACCAGTGTGATTTAATGAGGCCGGCTTACCTGTCAAAGTGTAGGTTCAATTTAATTGTGTGTGCAGGCTCATCGGTCTCATCCAGGTAATTAGAATCCATGGGCCTCTTGTCCTTTGAGGCACCTTTCTTCATCTGTTTGGCCTTTTCCCTTTGCTCCTGTGTCAGGTCATCTTTCTCCAGGAAGAATGTGGGGCTGCTGTCTCTTGATTTACTCATAGTGATGTCTTCTTAGTCATACAGCAGAAATTAAAGCTGTAGTGATATCATTCACAGATACAGGACATTAGGATTCTATTTCAGACCATTTCAGATAAGCTCTAGGAAATGTGAGCCTGACCACAACTGCCGATTTTACATTTATAAGCAAATGGGACATTCTTACACTAACTAGCTTTAAAATGAGGAATTGTGCTTAGTGATAATTACTAATGTTTCTAACTTTGTGACCAGTCAAATTGATTTTTGATATAATGTAGAATAAGAGCTGCTTTTGTAAGAGTAGAAGCTGCTTGATTGTTATAATGGATCATCACATTTCAACATTCTAGTTTTAAACACCACTAAAAGAGGAAGGGGTCATAAATTATCCAAATGGAAACTCTTTGACAGTTTGTCACGTTACCCTGCTGCGGGAAGAACGTAGGAGACAGGGAGTAGCATTCACAGTCTTTAATGACAAAAACACGGGATAATCCACAATAGGAGCTGGGCAAACACACGTAGAAACAAGTAGACCTGACAAACACAAGCTGAACAGACTAGGACTTTTAAACACAGGGCAATCAGGGGAACACAGGTGATATCAATGGAACATAATCAAACTAGACGAGGACAGGAACATGACCAAATAAGGAAACACAGGAAGGACTACGGGGGCAAAACAGGTCCAAAAGTCTGACATTTCACCCCCTCCCCGAAGGTGCGTCCTCACACCATAACAACAACAAAAGAGGGAGGCATAGGTGGGAGCTTGGGAGGAGGCTCAGGAGGAGGACGGACACCCGGGAGGGGGCCGGCAGACAGAGACCAGGGAGGCGACAAAGGAGGGAGGAGACAGGAGGGGCTTGGACCAGGATGAGCCCAGCTGGACCCAGGCCACAGCCATAATGTCGACCCACAGTGGAGCCGACGGAGGGAGGAGCCATGGAGGAGAAACGGCCACTGACTCCAGGGGGCCGACCAACGGCGGCAGAGCAGGTAGCGGAGGAGCCTGAGGTGGAGATGGAAAGCCAAAGAGCCAGGGGGATGCCAAGGATCCGGGGGGCCAGGGTGGTGTCGAGGGCTCGGCGACCAAGGCGGAGATCTGCGGCGGAGCCAGAGTGACTGAGGACCAAGGTGGAGCTGGCGGGAGGAAGGAGCCCAATTGAGCCGGTGGGACGTAGCAACGAGGTGCAGCCGGAGGAGCGGAGTCCTGAGTCGATGGCGGGTCGACGCCCGACCAAGGCGGAGCTGGAGGGACGAGGAAGCCCGGTGGAGCTGGTGGATCGATGGGTGACAGTGGAGGCGAGAGAGCTAGGGGCCGAGGCGGAGTCCAGGCCTCGGAGGCTGGAGGCGGAGGTGAGGGATTCTCCAGCCATGGCGACGCTGGAGGATGGCAGACCCGCGGAGCTCGCACTGTAATGATGGTGGGCTGAGGGCGAGCAGAGGGGCTGCCAGACGACAGCGGTGGAGGAAGCAGGAGCGGGTGGGAGGGCGGGCATTTGTGAGTCTCCGGCATTCAGGGCTAAACTCTGGTTTGGGAGCCCCCTCTAGGCTGAACACGGGAACAGGATGGCGCTCTGGAGGAGCAGACACTTGAGGGCGCTTTCGAGGAGTGGGCACTGGAGGGCGCTCTGGACTGGATTCGGGGACTGGAGCCCTCTCCTCTTCGGTGGGGCACATTCGCCGCGCCATACTCAGCTCACCCTCAGCCGCGGTGCAGGGGGCGGAGCTCCTCTCCGTGCTCACACCGTCCGTGGCTTTCTCCCTTGTGGCGGACATTGTCGCCAGCTCTCGCACCTGGTCTGACGGGTTCGGCTCTATCTCCTGGGCGATCCTCCGCTCAGTCGCTCGGCTTTGCGCTGGCTCATTGATCGCGGCGGGATTAGGCTCTCCGTCATCGGTGGGCTCAGGCTGATGCGCCGCACCGCGGGCAGATGGGGGTCGGGAGTGGATCTGTGTCTCGCCAGTATCCACTCCACAAAGACAGCGAAGTCCTCTCGACAGCACTCTGCATGCGATTTTTAGACTCGCATCATAGAACGCACAGAGTGCGTCTTCCGGGTAGCTGGTGGTGTTTGCTAAGAGCAGGAACAGTCTCGTGTGGTCCTCGAGAAATCGCTCCCCCTGCTCCAGCAGGAGGAGGAGGTACTCTGGGCAAAGAAGGGCATCCATAGAAGAAACACAATGGAAACAAAAACACTGAGAGATAAACAAGAAAACAAATGGAGGAGAAAACACGGAGGTAACTGTTTTTGGGTCTGGTCTTCTGTCACGTTACGCTGCTGCGGGTAGAACGTAGGAGACACGGCGTAGCATTCACAGTCTTTAATGACGAAAACATGGGATAACTCACAATAGGAGCTGGGCAAACACACGTAGAAACAAGTAGACCTGACAAACACAAGCTGAACAGACTAGGACTTTTAAACACAGGGCAATCAGGGGAACACAGGTGACATCAATGGATCATAATCAAACTAGCCGAGGACAGGAACATGACCAAATAAGGAAACACAGGAAGGACTACAGGTCCAAAAGTCTGACACAGTTGAAGTTGAACGAAAGGCAGAACTACCTCTACTGTTATATATGGCTTACGTTTATGTGTATCTCATTGCTAGAACTCTTCATAAAAACAGCTAGAATAATTATGGAGATGTGATGATATGCAGTTTTGATCATAAGACCACATAGGCCTATATAAACCATCTAATTGATATGTGGTTATCTTTGATACACAATAAATCCATTAGCAAAAACACGGATTCATTTACATGCCAAAAAAGGTTTTCAAAGATACAGAAGAAAGAGAAACAAACAAAAAAGTAAACAGTTTCAGTTTATATGTGCAAGTAGAGATGGTGCAGATAGTTGCAGACTCTAATAGACCCTTGCTAACTGAATTATTGATAACTCTTCATGCTGTTACATGCTATATGATCCCATCCAGGGAATATATGGAAATACATTTCAGGCAAAATGCAGTATCCGATGCATTTGGATGTTCTGTACTGTAGAATATTATAACTTAGCCTAAATGGCTTTATACACAATTACATTCTCTAAATGGCAGTGAGAGGAAATAGTAATCCTGCATTAAGAAACTACATTACACTGTCTTTGGGTAATCGTGTAGTGTAAGGTCAAAAATGGATAAATGTCCATAGAAACAATTAGTTACTAACACTCAGCTCTGTTTTGACAGGGTTCTATCTTGAGACATTTTACCATGCATCTCTCACAAAGCTGGTTTTGTATTTAAAAGACAGTTCTTTTTTAAATCAATCAATTTAGATTTTAATATTATAAGCTAATGTGACATTTTAATACCAGATAACATCACTAATTATGCTATATATCATTTCAGTGATAGTCCTTTCTGCTGAGACCATTTAAATTACACTTTGTTTATAAAATAATTCTATTAACAGCTAGCGCTGTGAGAATAAGAGCTAATGGATCATCTTAATGTGCCTTTTTGGTTCAAACACCAGTTAAAAGAGGAAGGGGTCAAAAACAATTCAGATGGAAACTCTGTGACAGTAAGTCAGGAAATACAAAATTAGTTTCGCTAGTTATATATATGATTTGAACATTTGAGCATATTTGTATCACACATTAAATAAGAACTCAAATGGCTGAAATCATTAGGGAAATGTAATTATGTGTAATAATAATATGTAGTCATGAGAGCATCCAGTCACATTTCCTCATTTAAGGCACAGACTGTAAACAATAGACAACCACAATAGACATGGAACATTATTCAGATTTGT
This sequence comes from Sinocyclocheilus grahami, assembly GCF_001515645.1. Taxonomy (NCBI): domain Eukaryota; kingdom Metazoa; phylum Chordata; class Actinopteri; order Cypriniformes; family Cyprinidae; genus Sinocyclocheilus; species Sinocyclocheilus grahami. The sequence goes on from NW_015505632.1 coordinate 567,508, forward strand.
CATAACAAGGATTAATGTTTAATGTGCATTTCAAAGTAAGTAAAGGGTGTCAAGGATGCTAGAGATATTTTTAAATCATGAAGAGAATTGAGCATATTCGATGCGTATGTGAAAGCAGACTCCTCGATGGGTGAGGCAGCACAGATTGTTAAAGAGTCTAACAGATATTTGATGGACAAATTATATGAGTTAATGTTGTTTTACGCTAGATGATGACCTAATGTGCAATTGCAAGATGCTGGATAGTCTTACTTAGTAAAATATTATGACATGGCCTCTCCATAAATGGGTTCAGATAATATTACAGCGGAAACTGTACATTACACAGACACCATCTTTAGATCATCTCACTTATTACATTATGAGATTTAGCACTTACACAGCATGTTTTGGGTTGAGCAAAAACAGTCACGAATGTTATTGTCAGTTTTAAGAAGCCAAACATTAAAACTGATCTGCAACAAAATGGACTGAAGTAGATCACAAAAACATCAACAAATTAAATAAACCAAAGGCATTTGGCAGCAAAAACCAACTTTACAGGTTTTAATATGATTTACTACACTAGCAAAATCTGAATTTTTTTAAATATTGCCCTAAATTATTTAATACGAAAGAGTAAAGTATGAAACATTTGTACTCACCAATTAATTTCTGTTTTTGTAGTATCCAGTATCGATGAGCTTGATTCCTTGAGCACAATAACTTGCTCTCTCTCTCAGTGTAAGAGAGGAAGATAGGACAAGATGTTTTGAGTTTGCTGAGAGCCTTACAGAAAGGCGGGTTGTATTGATTCTTTGAGTATGTTGTTACGTATGTTTTGCCATGTCCACGCCTGGTTGTTGCTCATTTATAATCATCCATATATACAATGCAGTAGAAGTCATCAAGCTCCTTCTTAAGATGCTTCATTCTCATCTAGCAACACTATATTCTACTACATATCTTAACTATCCAAATGATAAATTATTCATGTGCTGGAATGCATTTAATATCGAATAAGTCCTGAGCAGCACATGTCTGGTTTGAAGCAGCATTCCGGTCACCTACACTTATCTGTTGAGACTGTTCTGTTGAGCAATTTCACTTTCTTAGCGTGCAGAGTTTCCTGTATGACACTAGAGGACTGTGGCAGAGTAAAGCGATTTTGGTGCATAGATTACGTGAACAAAATAAAACCTTAGCATGCAGTCGATTCGCATGAAATGTGATGATAAATATATTCCAACTGTTTATTAACATTTAAAAATGCCACTGAACATTGTAAACAATATTTTGTCATTTCAAGGCTTTGTCCAGCCATTTAATGGAATTCAGAAATATTCTTTAAAAAATACATATTGTTTTGTATTTTACAACACAATGCACTCAAGTTACATAATGAACAACAGATAAATTTGACCCATGTTAGTCAAAAATAATGATTTTTTTAATTGATGAATGATACAGTATTAAAATATTTTTTAAATGAAATACACTTAATTACAAAGTGTGATTATAAATTTTAATACAAAAAATAGCTCTACCAGCATTGTAGGTCATCATACCTTACCATGGTAGGTCAGATGTCTCAGAGACAAACATGATCATAAGTGTTGTATTTTGGAGTTTTGGCAACTCCAACAGCTGAGTCAACATCTTTCCGTAGACTACATGAAATGTAAACACTCTCTCTGCTTCCTGTTGCAGAACTGTGTTACATGACAGAGCGCTGCCACTGCCAATAATACACCTCACTCCAGCGGCCTGCAGGCTCTGAGAGGACATAATAAGAGTAATTGTTTCTGTAAAAATGCGATATAGTTTAAAGGGTTTTCTGTCTTGCATTTTATCTCTCAAAATTATGGATGTCATTAAAAATGTGGAAATTAGCAGAAATAAGTCAATGCAACCTCTTATTCACATAAGGTTTATATTTTTATGTAGGCCTATGTAATTGTAGACCTACATAATTCACATTTTAAAACTGTATTGCATAGGCCTACATGTTGCTGCCATAATAATGACCCATTTCAAATGTGCTTTTCTTCTTTTTGCTCTTAACAGCTCCCACTTGCCTTGGTAGAGCAGTTATGAATTATTGTTCTTGTAAATACTTTCCAGCATTCCAGTATTTTTTCTTTTGAGTGCAACAGTTACCATACTGTGTTTAGCACCAACCCCCTCCTTTTTTAATTTGTTGAGACAGCCTTAGCAAGCTCATTCACTTCGCTACCATTGAGGTTAAATTAACGTGTGAATTATGAAGAAATATAACGACCGTAACAGCCAATAAAGTTTGTTAGAACTTTAAGTGATATTTATTACTGCACTTTAGTAGTGTAACAAAACACATATGTAGCCTACAGATTTCTTGTTCGAAACCACATAAGCTCACCAGGACACCACTACCACCTCATCCATTTGCAGCAATGAGGTCGGAGAAATAGATGAGTCCAATTCATTAGCAGCTTCCGATTAGATCTGCGCAGCGCTTATAATTTAATCAGAATCAGAGAAGCAGATGATTGGAAGACGGTTTTCTCACCACACGAGGGCACTATGAATACTTGGTTATGCCTAATGGCCTGCTGTGTTCCAATCCTTTATTAATGAGATCTTCTGTGACATTCTAAATCATTATCATTGCCTACATTGTGGACATTTTGATCTACCGGTGAGACCAAGACCAGTGAGCAACACATCCCTCATGTAAGAACTGTCCTGTCTCGATTACTGACTAACCATTTGTATGTCAAGGCAGAGAAATGTGAATTCCATGTCTCAAGCACAACCTTCCTGGGCTATAAGATCAGAGGGAGCCATCCCCTGAGTACTGCCTACTGCTGGTTCCTCTTGGTCACATTTGATTTAAAATATTTCGAAATTTCACAATTTTTTGTTGATTTACCAGATTCTTTCACACACAAGTCTGCTTATTATTTCACACAGCCAGTATATAGCTTAAAATGAAGCGGTCAGCATATCTTTGACTCTGGCCATGGGTTTAAACATCCAGAATACACAGTTCTGCTTTACAGTTTTGCAGTCCATTGAATTTTATTCAGAATGTATTTGTATATCACTTGACAATATAAATCATTCACAACAACTTTACAAGGCTTATACATCCATTAAGGAAAAAGCTGTGAATGCATATGAATGGAAGTCAATGGAACAAAAAGTCTAGTGACCACAGCTTAACTCCCTTGGTCTGGAGAACCATCTTAAGTGCCTGCAGTGGATGACTGGGTGTGGGATAGCGCTCGTGAGGCTGCAGAGGGCAGTCAGAGCTCAGAGAATCAAGGCTGACCTTGATAAGGGAGGCGTACTCATTCAAACTCACTCACCTGAGATCTGCGGTTATGGAAGCTCAACCCACGATATGTAGGACCATTTTGTATCTTATGACAAATAAATCCAGGAACCTACAAACTAGAGCTTTCTGCTCATTACCGTATCTCTCCTTCTTTTCATGTTTCCCTGCATCCGCCTCCACTATTGAGGAGAGGGAACTCTCTCCACAACTTGAGATTGATGGACCTCTAGCCTATCTGGTGAAGGATATCTTGGATTCCAGGTGTCATGGGGGCCAGTTGCAATACCTGGTGGACTGGGAGGGCTAAGATCTAGATGAGATCATAGGACTGCCAAGGACATCTTAGACCCATCTTTGATTCAGGATTTCCACCAGGCACATCCCAATCAACCTGCACCCCCAGACCAAGGGGACAGCCACAAAGAGGGATAGGATGGAGGTTTCTGTAACATCTGCGACCTCCATCCGTTCCTCCAACCACCAGAGGGAGCCATCCCCTGAGTACTGCCTACTGCTGGTTCCTCTTGGTCACATTTGATTTAAAATATTTCAAAATTTCACAATTTTTTGTTGATTTACCAGATTCTTTCACACACAAGTCTGCTTATTATTTCACACAGCCAGTATATAGCTTAAAATGAAGCGGTCAGCATATCTTTGACACTGGCCATGGGTTTAAACATCCAGAATACACAATTCTGCTTTACAGTTTTGCAGTCCATTGAATTTTATTCAGAATGTATTTGTATATCACTTGACAATATAAATCATTCACAACAACTTTACAAGGCTTATACATCCATTAAGGAAAAAGCTGTGTATGCATATGAATGGAAGTCAATGGAACAAAAAGTCTAGTGACCACAGCTTAACTATATTGAGTAAAACAACAATCATATCGAGTCTATATTGCCCTCGATGAAACAAAAAGCTATTCGAATTTTGCACGCTTGTACATTCCTTAATGTATGCCTGTAATGTTTATGTCTAATAATGTCTCCCCCCTAGCATTTGAAACATTTTGTATTGTAATTGTATTGACTGTGTGATATTCTGTTCTATCAAAAAAATAAAAATCTAGTGTGGATGTAAATTTTAGTTATACATAAGAGCACAGCAGGACATTTACAATCTAGGGTCACAGAATTTCAGCTCTGCAGTGAAGTATTAGCCAGAGGACATGACCCATCTATGATCTGCTGTTAAGCACAGTGGATTAATCGTGTCTGCAACTTAACTGCATCATCCTGTGATGCTTGTCAGATGTAGGCCTACTGTAGGTCTTTGTTATGCCACATCAATCACAAGCAGAACCATGCGAAACCACAATCCTGCTATATAGAAACATTTGAATGACTGAAGAGACATGGAATGAAATGATTTTTGAGTGTTGGAAAATAGGTAGGCTACTTGGGTAGGCCTACCTTTATGTTCCCTTTTAAGGGTTGATGTATTGAATAAATAATTAAACACAAATTTTAATATGGATATTTCCAAATATGTAAATCATATAAGTTTTGTTTTATCACAATTTAATAAACATTGGGGTTATGTATATTATTTTATATAAATACTTTCTTAACAACACATACATTCGTTTTAAAAATGTATATGATGCATAACAGGAATGACCATTGAGGTGTATTTGTTCTTTATATGAACCACAGTCAAGTTTTAACCAGACATAATATGTAATTATTCCTACACCAGTTGGAATGAAAGGGAACTGCAAAATAATTGCAATAGATTACGGATTATAAAAGCATCAGATGGAGCTAGAGGTCTCAGCTAGAGGACTCAGCTCCTGTACATCTCTGCGTTGTTGTCTCTGTGTCCAACGTTTACTGAACGTTTGCAGGAGTCCACGCTGGCTGGGCTCTGTAACCAATACACATGATATGATGTAGGATTAAAAAAAACAGACACACACACACCTTTATTTAACATCGACTACCTCTCTGAAGTTCAGTTGGGGAAGATACAGGCAGGCATTTTCCAGGGTCCTCGGTAATTACACCCAGGTTTCTGTTCCATTGGTTCCAGTTGACTTCCTCCACACTGAAAGAAAGAAGACACATGCTTCAATTATTGCTCATTGGTTTCACTTACTGTGTTTGAAAGTAAATGTATTTACTTTGGGCATACATAAAATGTATTGCCCATTTACAGATGGGAGACAAATGCAAACTTCAGATCTTGTGGTTTCGGGTGGAAGTCACCAGGGTCACCTGAAGCACCAGCGTTGATCAGGCTCCTGCCCCCCGCCTAGGTCCTTCTCTTGCCCAGAACGCAGCTTTATCTTCAGACATTGGGGAAGAATCCACTCCATGTCCAAGGTGGTGATTGCACGCTGTGAATAACAATCATATTTATTGCCTGATTGAACAACTAAAATTGCAAACCATTACATATGTTACGCAAACAGTTGCCCATTGTATCATTTCAAGTGATTACAGGAAAACAAGCCAAAATGAAATAGGAGTAACGAGGGTATTTTTAAAATGTAAGGAGTAGAAAGTACAGATAATTGTGTTAAAATGTAAGGAGTAGAAGTAAAAAGTTGGCTGAAAAAGAATTACTCCAGTAAAGTATAGATACCCAAAATTTCTACTTAAGTAAGGTAACGAAGTATTTGTACTTCGTTACTTGACACCTCTGCACCTGAAGCACCAGCGTTGATCAGGCTCCTGCCCCCCGCCTAGGTCCTTCTCTTGCCCAGAACGCAGCTTTATCTTCAGACATTGGGGAAGAATCCACTCCATGTCCAAGGTGGTGATTGCACGCTGTGAATAACAATCATATTTATTGCCTGATTGAACAACTAAAATTGAAAACCATTACATATGTTACGCAAACAGTTGCCCATTGTATCATTTCAAGTGATTACAATGTAAGTTCAGACACAAGACAGCTTTAACGTTGCCTTTGATTTCACCTGTAGTTTCCAGATGCTGGCGCTCTCTACGGACATCTCCTCCACTCTTTGATTCATCAGAGCGATCAGCATGTTCAGCATCAAAATGTAAGTCATCACTATATACAGAATTAGCAGCACATAGAAGACCTCTGTATATTGATATTGATCGGTGAATTCTAGATCTCCCATGCCAATCGTAAACTTGAACATCTCCAGAGTGGTGAAGTAGATGCTCTTGAATGAGTTCTTCTTACAATGTTCATCAGAACTGTCCTGCTTAGTTTGTCCTTCAGAACTGTCATTACATTGTTTTTCAGAAATGTTTGTTCTTTGATCTTTGTTGATAGGCTCCTCATCAAGCAGAGTCACCACGGCTGTTGAGTAAGAAACAAATCATTAACACACACTATCACTCAAACATTTGGGGTCTGTACGATTTCTTAAATGTTTTTGACAGAAGTCTCTTATGCTCACCAAGGCTGCATTTATTTGGTCAAATCAGTAAAACAGTAATATTGTGTTTCTATGTTTACATATTTTAAAATGTAATGTATTCCTGTGATGTAAAGCTGAATTTTCAGCAACCATTACTCCAGTCTTCAGTGTCACATGATCCTTCAGAAATATTCTAATATAGGCTACTGATTTATTACATTTATTATTATGATCAATGTTGAAAATAGTTGTGCTACTTAATATTTTTGTGGAAGCCGTGATATTTTTTCAGGATTCTTTGAAAAATAGAAAGTTCAAAAGAACAGCATTTATTTGAAATATAATGTTTTGTAACTATGTAAGAGTCTTTACTATCAATTTTAATCAACTGAATGAATACTTGCTGAATACAAGTATTACTTTCTTTCAAAAAATCAAAAAATCTACTGACCCCATACTTTTGAACAGTTGTGTAATTGGGAAGTGTTTGTTGTGTTGTGATAAATATGAAATGAATTGTAATAAAAGAGTCAATGACATTTATAAATGCATGCAAGGGTACCTGTAGAGAACCCAATGAGGAAGACCATGTACACGACAAGGAATCGACGAATTTCCCCAAGAACCATCTGACAACAATTAAAGAGAGTGAGAGTGTGTCGTACAAACATGAAGTAAAAAAGCCTGAACTGTGAAGACTAGTCTACACTACAATGAGGCATTAAATGTGTTGCATAGCATCTTTCCACAGCGCTACACAAACCACACTTTACTAACGCTCTAAGATGATGGATAAGAAAAACAATTATCCCTCACCTTTTGTATCATGACACTGTAGATTCCCATATTTTTGGACCCTCTGGAGAAGTAGAGTAGATTTACCCAGCTCAAAGCAAGACACAAAACTAGCCAGGCCACATATTGGTCCTGACCCAAGCAGTACAGTAGCGCACAGACCAGGAAGAGCACGGCCTGCAGAAAACTAATGCAACAAAATGCAAGAATAAACAATGTATGCATTTAATGACTACTGTTTCTGTAGGAATAATTAGTCTGAGTAGTGCAATTTAACTGTGCGTTGTGCATATACAGTGATTTCAAAAACTTAAAGGGTTAGTTCACCCAAAAATGCAAATTAGCTTGTGTTTTACTCACCCTCAAGCCATCCTAGGTGTATATGACTTTCTTCTTTCAGACGAATCCAGTCGGAGGTATATTAAGAAATTGTCCTGGCTATTCCAAGCTCTATCATTGCAGTCAGCGGGGGTTTCAGTTGAGCAGTCCACAAGTCGTCAAATAAAGCGCGTGCATCCATAATAAAACGTGCTTCACACGGCTCCGGGGGCGAATAAAGGCCTTCTGTAGCGAATCCATGTGTTTTTGTAAGAAAAATATCCATTATGGATATTTTGGATATTATGGATGCGCACGCTTTATTTGACGACTTGTGGACTGTTCAACTGCAACACCCGCTGACTGTAATGATAGAGCTTGGAAGAGCCAGGACAATTTTTAATATAACTCCGACTGGATTCGTCTGAAAGAAGAAAGTCATATAAACCTAGGATGCTTCGAGGGTAAGTAAAACACAAGCCAATTTTCATTTTTGGGTGAACTAACCCTTTAACTGACAAAGAATGTAATTTCAAGCATATTAATCTGTATTAGGAAATTATTAAGTCAAATTAAACAAGAGAGTCAAAGGACTCACAAAAGCTGATCAGTGTATCCATCTATGAACAGGGACTGAAATCCTGGACGCTTTCTACACAAATCTATCAACTTAAAAGAAAAGAGAATTCATTAATTTCTTTAGAAAACAATGTACATGAAAATTACATATGAATTAGTTTTAAACGAACATACCCCTCTAATAAAGAAGTAAAGTGCTCCAATGGTACTTATGATATGTCCTGTCAGAAGCAAGTAGTCTTGGCTATTATTTTTATAATGAAATGGGGGCTTTAACGACTGAAAAGAAAAGAGTGGGGATGAGGCATAACATTCAATAGTGAAGCATTTACAGTAAGCATGCATAAAGTATAGTTTAAATCAGACATTGAACTGGAATTAGTTGCAAGTATGCATATATACCAGAAAAGTTGTTTTTATTTTCTCAATAACATGTAGGCAGAAATATTTGTGTCTAGCATGAAATGTGATGTAAAGCCAAACCCCTGCCCATCTCACACCTTTTTTGTAGTCCCCATCTTTGGGCTGTATACCTACTTGGCTGTTGTTAAAGTCCTTCCCTGCTTCGCGGTGATAAGCTACTGCAGTGAAGATGAAAAGGTAGATAACATAAACGATAAAGTTGAACAAGAACATCCGTTTCGCAAATCTCTCCCACTTCTCTTCAATTAGTCGGTTGAAGGGCTCAATTTTGAGCATCTCAAGGCGATTCTGAAATCAGATCAAATAACCAAGCATGACAGCATTTATCAAAATCCAAAATCCATATCCATTCTTTACAAATTATAATTTTGCTTCAATGAAGAAGTAAAGTCTAATTATTCTAGAATGAATTAGTATCACATTAGTAGCATGTCATCTCACAGGAATCTCACTGCCATAAACGATTATCTCCAGCGCAGAGTTCTTGTCGTAGGTGTCGAGAGAGGCGAGGTCATACAGAGACGAGCACACTGGACCGTAGGCCCACTCCGTGATCTTCCGTGACAGATGTCGGCGCCCCTTAAACTCCCGCTGCACGATGTGCTTTAACAGCTAGTTGACAAATGACAATGAAATCTGTCAAATTACTGTCAAATATGTGTTATTTAGTCACTTGTCTTTGGCAGTACACTCATTTTATTGATCAGCCAAGTCAGTAACAGCACCAGCTAAAATATAGAACTAAAGAAATACAATAAACAAATACATTGTGACAACTATGACTTTAGGTTAAATAAGGTCATGACTATCACTGTAGACTAAATGACTATGAATCATGTAGTGTGGTGTCTGATTTAATGCCATGTGCTGAAGGGAAATAGTATCTCAAATCACATGAGGACTAACCATCTACACAAAATCAGGAACATCCAAAAACAGAACTGACACTTAAGAAATACACACTGCTTCAAACGAATCACTGCTTCAAATAAATACTGGTATTTTGCAAGACATAATGAAGTTGTTTATATTCTTGGACATTAAAAAGTCGGTAGGCACCAGAAAAAAAAGAAGGTTTACCCCCAGTTTTCCTGTTTTGGCGGCTAGTGTGAGTGGGGTGAGTCCTTCATTATTTTCAATATCCTCCAGCTTGATCTTGGGGTGAAGGTGGTCAGTTTTGAATAAGATATGGTCATACATGGCGATGACAAACTCTGTGTTTTTAGGACTGTTATCAGCTATGGACACTAATGCGTGAAGCACTGTGTTTCCATGAGAGTCCTTCTCCCTGACATCCACCGCCTGGTAAGGGTTGTTCATAAGGAAGTCCACAATGTCTGGCTGATTAGTGCAAGCGGCCAGTGACAAGGGCAGCTCACCTGTGCACAAAATTTGTAAACAATGCAGGTAAGGTACCCACAAAAGTGGGTCAGTAACAATGAGAACATTAAGTAGAATTTGAAAAGGGTGTGGATTTAAAATGCTGAATTTCTACTGTATAAATTGTTATCAGAATTATGGGTCATTCCACGAAATCGGTTGAATTACTATAACAACAAATAAAAAACATAATGCCATGTATTCTTTCATCAATATTAAAGTCAACTAAATACTATTTTAGATCAAGGGTAATTAATATGGGCAATTTGAAGGCAAAATACAAAAATCACATTTGCATTTTGTTCCAAGTATAGTTTCATTGCTGAGCAATGATTTCATGTCAGCTCTGTTATCCTCAATAAAAACTTGTTGTAAATAATGGTACATTCCAGCGACATCATCTCTCAACCAGGATTCCAACAGTTAAAACACAAGCAAGTTTCTCTCTCTTCTATGTTCTATTTTTGATGATTTATGAGGTTTGACTGAATGTCAATACTGTTACCATTTTTCAGAGTGTAAATTTAAACAATTATTTAATTTAATATAATCAGTATCTACAAGTAATATCCTTTCAAAATATACAGCCTGTCCTTTTTTGATCTTGACCTATTAGCTAGAAATTATCAAATTAGCTTGAAATCTTCAAACCTGTTACTGTCAGCCATGTTACTTTTCAGAGTAACAGGTTTTGACATGTGGGTAACAGGGATGACATAGATTACGTGTCACCTTAACCACACTGTTTTTAAATGTTATCTGTGTAAAATGCTAACTTTTCTAAGGGTCCCAACTCGCCCCAATCCTGCCATGTTAAATAAAGTCAAACCATTTCAGCAACAAGATCTTGGTCTGGTTTCAGATGATCATAGGAAGATTGAGGCTGCACCCAAAATCACATATATACCTACGATATAACAGGCAAAAAACAGTAATGCAACAAAAGAAGTATGTCCGAATTCACAGTAAAGAGTTGGCAAAAAGTACCCGGATGACCTACTACTTCCGGCATGATTCTGAAGTGTGCATAAGATGGACACTTTTCCATCCCATGAGGCCACGGGAGAGGATTTATGAATGGCAGTGATGTGATGCAACTGATGCTGGTAGGTCACGTGACAATGACAACATGACAAATGTAGATTACATTCATACTATATTGAACACACTCTTTTTGCAGTTGCAAAGTAATTACTTGTTCAAAAAAAGAGAGTATGCGATTTCGGACACAGCCCAAGATCTTGCATAATAATTGAACCAGATCAGTATATTTGAAGACAAACATATGGACACATGATCTAATTACAATACACATAAACATTAGATCTCTTAGAAAAGTAATATGCTTCACTAATACAACTATGCTAAGTGCAAAACAATGTAATTGTAACAATTGAGGCGTCGTGACAACGAAGTGGGGAGCCAATAGCAGGCTTTATTAAAAAGAGCGTAGTCAGGACAGGCAGGGTCAGATACCAGCAAACAATAACATCCAAGGCACAGACAAAAGAGTAATCCAACAAGACAGGCAATGATCAGGGCAGGCAGCAGTCAATCAAAAACAAGGTAACAGTCCAAGGAACAAAACACGAGAAAGGCAAAACTTAGGAACATGGAAACTAGAAAACACAGAAGGGTTAAACATTCAATCACCAGCCATGACAGAGAGTGTGTGTGCTATTCTTATAGGCCTACTAATATGAGACAGCTGTGAACTGATGATGAGATCAGATGAGAGACAGGTGATGCACTTGATGAGTCCGGGCAAAGGATTATGGGAAATGGAGTCCTGAGTGAATGGCAAGGTACAGAATGGAGTGCCCTCTAGTGGAGCTCGTGGGCACTCCAGCTGGAGATCATGACAGTAATGCAATTAGAAAAGATAAAACTTTATAATATTATGTAAACAAATATGTGCCGTGTATGCCGAAGAATGTATGTCCTGTCATCCCTGTTACTCTGGTCAGTCCTGTAACTATGACATTAATCCTGTTGCTGACATTAATTTCTTAAAAATAGTAAAAGTGATATTTGATATGGCCTTCCAGATTTTTTTTTTTCATTGTAACTTCAACTATATTTTATTTTGGTCAAAGCCTTTTTTTAAATATCACTCTTGTAAAAATAGGGTGTTCTATCTGAATGACAAATATAAGATAGAATTTTTTTTAAACAATCCTGGTGAAAAGAGAGACTAAAATACTCCTCATATATGTGAAAACTGTTACACAGTTCTAATGAAAAGTATATAGTAAGGATTGTGTCTGTAACAGGGATGACAAAAACGGCAAAATATGAGGTAGAAAAAAGTCATAAAATAAAAAATTATATAGCCTGATATATACAATACAATTTATTGTCTTTTGTCCACAAGCTGTCCTCATTTAATGGGTTTTTACAAAATGTTGATTAAACTTATTTTATATTTTTATTTTTCCCAGGTGAAAAGGCACCGATTTCGTGGAATGACCTTTATAGTAGTCTTGCAAAAGTTTAACCATACCCTTAGACCTACCAAAATAAAAGCACGTTTTTTGATTGGGCTGAAAGAATTTCCCACAGGCCTTAGCATGGACGTCAGCCCCTTTTTTAACCAGCATCTGTACAAATTTTGCACTTCTCCGTTCAGTTGCCACATGGAGTGCTGTCTGACCTGTCTCAAAGAGATCAGTCGATAACATAAAAAAATGGATGGGTTGGACATGTTAAATAGGATCAATATTCTGTTCATTTATAAAAAAAAATAAATGACTAATGTTGGCTAATATAAAACTAGATCTAATAATAATTGCACTAATAAAAACATTATGTAATATGAAGCTATGGCTCTGACCTTTGTAGAAACTGTCTGTGTAAGCAGCATTGACAAAATGTTTTAAATCTCCCAGTTTCTCTGCAATTTCCAGCAGATGTTCAATAGTGTCATTCTCGCCTTCCCTCAAATTTAAAAGTGCTTTCAGCAGGGCTGTCTTTCCATTGGACTTATCTAAAGATGATATAAAAACAGAGGTTTCATTATTTAATAAATATCTGTCATGAATTCACAGTACTCTTTAAACTTCAAAAGTTTGGGGTCAGTAAGATTTATTTACCAAAGAAATAAATACATTTATTCAGAAAGGACCCATTAAATTGATCAAAAGTCATGATTTTCATAAGTTTGCACGGTGAGCACTAAATAAGCATATTACAATGATTTGTGAAGGATCACGTGACACTGAAGACTGGAGTGATGAAAAATTCAGATCTGCCATCACAAGAATAAATTACATTTTAAAATATATGTTATTTTAAATTGTAATAATATTTCACAGTATTACTGTTTTTACTGTATTTTTGATCAAATAAATGCAGCCTTGGTGAACATAGCAGACTTCTTTCAAAAATCTTACCAACCCCAAACATTTAAACGGTAGTGTATTTGTTGTTGAATACAATTACATTGAGAGTCGGTGAGCCGTTTCATGTTTTTGTGCAGGTACTGATGTAAACCCTGCAGTTTAGACACATCGCCACTGGACACGGCATCAAACAGCCTCTTGAGGGTAAACCTCTCACTGTCCTGCTGAGCTGGTTCCTCTTTTACTTTTCTGATTCCCCTGTGTGCAGAATGTATCTGATAAAGAAAGGATTTCTCAAATTGTGTTAATCATACACACCAGTGTGATTTAATGAGGCCGGCTTACCTGTCAAAGTGTAGGTTCAATTTAATTGTGTGTGCAGGCTCATCGGTCTCATCCAGGTAATTAGAATCCATGGGCCTCTTGTCCTTTGAGGCACCTTTCTTCATCTGTTTGGCCTTTTCCCTTTGCTCCTGTGTCAGGTCATCTTTCTCCAGGAAGAATGTGGGGCTGCTGTCTCTTGATTTACTCATAGTGATGTCTTCTTAGTCATACAGCAGAAATTAAAGCTGTAGTGATATCATTCACAGATACAGGACATTAGGATTCTATTTCAGACCATTTCAGATAAGCTCTAGGAAATGTGAGCCTGACCACAACTGCCGATTTTACATTTATAACAAATGGGACGGTCTTACACTAATTCGCTTTAAAATGCGGAATTGTGCTCAATGATAATTCACTTAATGTTTCTTCCTTTGTGACCACCAGTCAAACTGATTTTTGATATAATGTAGAATAAGAGCTGCTTTTGCCAGAGTAGAAGCGGCTTGATTGTTATAATGGATCATCATCACATTGTTTAAACACCACTAAAAGAGGAAGGGGTCACAAATGATCCAAATGGAAACTCTGTGACAGTTGAAGGAAATGCAGATTTCTGCAGATGCTATTGTTATATAAGTTTGTGTATCTCATTGCAAGAACAATAAGACAAGAAAAATACAAAATAAAACAACTAGAATACTTAAGGAGATGTGATGATATGCAGTTCCGCCTGTGATTTTGAAAGAGATTAATGTCCAAAGAAACAAGCTACTAACACTCAGCTCTGTTTTGACCCGGTTCCTAAGCAATCTTGTGACATTTTACCCTGCATCTCTCACAAAGCTTGTTTTGTATTTAAAAGACAGTTCTTTTTTAAATCAATCAGTTTCTTTAAAGGGGTCATATGATGCTTTTTTAAAGATCATTATTTGGTGTATTTGGTGTAACAGAATATGTTGACATGCTTTAATGTTCAAAAAACACATTCTTTTTCAAATACTGTACATTATTGTAGGTCCTCTATGCCCCACCTCTCTCAAACGCTTAGTTTTCTACAAAGTCCCTCCTTCCGACAAGCGCAGTCTGCTGATTGGCCAGCTGACCCAGTGCATTGTGATTGGCCGAACACCGCAAGCACTCGTCATAAATGTAACGCCCCTTACCATAATCGCGAGATTCATCTTTCAAAATAAATGTAGACAGAGCCCGAAAGGGGAACACAGTCGCATGACAGACACAGTGATGAAGCTGGTATGTGTTTGCAGTACACAGACAGCTGACTCCACTTTGATGTGACGCTCTCTCGCTCTCTCACAGAGAAAGGAAAACTTGAAATCGCATCATATGACCCCTTTAAAGATGACAAGACCAAAAATTTTGCTTTTATAAGTCAATGTGACATTTTAATAACAGATAACAGCACTAATTATGCTTGGATGCTATTTCAGTGATAGTCCTTTCTGCTGAGACCATTTAAATTACTCTTCATTTATAAAATAATTCTATTAACAGCTAGCGCTGTGAGAATAAGAGCAAATGGATCATCTTAATGTGCCTTTTTAGTTTAAATACCAATTAAAAGAGGAAGGGGTCAAAAACAATTCAGATGGAAACTCTGTGACAGGAAGTCACAGTATCAAAGGAAATACAAAATTAGTTTCACTAGTTGCATATGATTTGAACATTTGATCATATTTGTATCTCACATTAAAAATGACTCAAATTGCTAAAATAATTAGGGAAATGTAATTATGGATTAATGTTTAATGTGCATATCAAAGTAAGTAAAGGGTGTCAAGGATGCTAGAGATATTTTTAAATCATGAAGAGAATTGAGCATATTCGATGCGTATGTGAAAGCAGACTCCTCGATGGGTGAGGCAGCACAGATTGTTAAAGAGTCTAACAGATATTTGATGGACAAATTATATGAGTTAATGTTGTTTTACGCTAGATGATGACCTAATGTGCAATTGCAAGATGCTGGATAGTCTTACTTAGTAAAATATTATGACATGGCCTCTCCATAAATGGGTTCAGATAATATTACAGCGGAAACTGTACATTACACAGACACCATCTTTAGATCATCTCACTTATTACATTATGAGATTTAGCACTTACACAGCATGTTTTGGGTTGAGCAAAATAATAAAATAAAAGGTCAATAAAAGGTTATTGTCAGCTTTAAAAAGACAAACATTAAAACTGATATGCAAAAATATGGACTAAAGTAAACAAATAATAATTTAATGATTTAAATATTGCTGTAAACTGTTTATTATGTAAGAGTAAAGTATGAAACATTTGTACTCACCAATTAATTTCTGTTTTTTAATCTGTTAGATGAAGTATCCAGTATCTATGAGCTCGAGTCCTTGAGCACAATAACTTACTCGCTCTCGCTCTCTCTCTCTCTCTCTCTGTCAGAGAGGAAGATATGTTTTGAGGTTGCCGAGAGCCTTACAGAAAGGCGGGTTGTATTGATTCTTTAAGTTTGTTGTTACGTATGTTTTGCCATGTCCACGCCTGGTTGTAGCTCATTTATAATCATCCATATATACAATGCACTAGAAGTCATCAAGCTCCTTCTTAAGATGCTTCATTGTCATCTAGCAACACTATATTCTACTACATATCTTAACTATCCAAATTATCAATTATTCATGTGCTGGAATGCATTTAATTTTGAATAAGTACCTCTGAGCAGCACATGTTTGGTTTGAAGCAGCATTCAGGTCACCTACACTTATCTGTTGAGCAATATCACTTTCTTAGCGCGCAGGGTTTCCTGTATGACACTGGAGGACTGTGGTAGAGTAAAGCGGTTTTGGTGCATGCATACTGGTTTGGGTGCATAGATTACGTGAACAAAATGAAACAGCATGCAGTCGATTCTTGGTGCACGCGTGGTAAAGAACTTGCTCCTTTGAGGTGAAGCTGGTCTGTACCTCCTTTTCCTCTTTTGAAACAAACAGAAATGTCAGTTACAGCCATGTGCAGCACATGAAATATACCACATAAGCTCAATTATAACAAGTTATAACACATTAAAATGTGATGAGATATTCCAACTGTTTATTAACATTTGAAATGCCACTGAACATTGTAAACAATATTTTGTCATTTGAAGGCTTTGTTCAGTCATTTAATGGAATTCAGAAATATTCTTAAATGCATATTGTTTTGTTTTTTACAACACAATGGTTTTGTATTGCACTCAACAACAAGTTACATAATGAGTATGTAAATTGAACAATACATAAAGTTGACCCATGTTAGCCAATAATAATAATAATATAGTATTTAATTAAAATGTATTTTTATTTTTTTAAATTGATCAATGATACAGTTTTAAATTATTTTTAAATCATATTTATACATTTTAATACAGAAAAAAAAACAGCCCTACCAGCATTCTGGCAGGTCAGATGTCTCAGAGACGTTATCTTAAATGTTATATCTTATGCTTGGTCATTAAACACCATGGCAACTCCAACAGCTGAGTCAACATCTTTTCCGTAGACTACAGGAAATGTAAACACTCTCTCTGCTTCCTGTTGCAGAACTGTGTTACATGACAGAGCGCTGCCACTGCCAATAATACACCTCACTCCAGCGGCCTGCAGGCTCTGAGGGGGCATCATACTGGCCATGTTTTCAATAATACCCCTGCACACAGCACGAGTCACATGACCCAGAGAGAGGTTAGAGGGCGAGATTTGGGAGACACTGGCACTGGAAGTGGGGTCATGCCGCTCTCCTAGTAGCGCTGTGGTCACGGTTAGATCAGTGTTAGGCTGTGCCAGAGCAGACTGGATTAGTTGGGAGTAGATTCTGGACTCATTAACTTCCAATCCTACGACATACAAGAAATACATTATTAAGACAACAATACACCTGAGGACCAAAAACATGCAACAAGAAGACTATTATAGTAAAATATAAAAAGGTCACACTTGATTTCACAATAATAATAAATGTAGAAACTGAAAAATTTTTGATTTACCAAATTCTTTCATCCACGAGTCCAGCATTCTGACAAAGGTGGCCATGACATTGCCTCCATTTAGTGATGCAGCCACTGCCAGGTAAGAGCCGTGCAAGTATGGGAAATAAGTAACAGGAGAGAGGGGGTCTGGAGAATTTGGAGGGGTGAACTCTGCAGGCATGCTGAACGTCAACTGGGCTGAAGTGCTCATATTCAGCACTAGTGATTTAACACAAGTCACAATTAATTTGTGCATGATATGCCTTATGTACACTACCATTCAAAAGTTTCAAAAGTTGTCAGTGACATGTTTTAAAGGTGACATATCATGAAAATCTGACTTTTCCAGGTTTTAAGTGCTATAATCAGGTTCCC
This sequence comes from Sinocyclocheilus grahami, assembly GCF_001515645.1. Taxonomy (NCBI): domain Eukaryota; kingdom Metazoa; phylum Chordata; class Actinopteri; order Cypriniformes; family Cyprinidae; genus Sinocyclocheilus; species Sinocyclocheilus grahami. Next base: position 585,687 of record NW_015505632.1, read on the forward strand.
GGTGCATCTACCAACCAACGAAACGAGAAAAAGACTAACCCAGTAACTTTGTTTTGGTAAGCCTTTTTCTGCAAGCGTCTGAGAAAACAAGCGTGTCTGATTTCACTCCCTTGGTGACGTGGCAAAAGGATCTCATTATAATATTATTGCCCCTAATCTGTAAGTTTCCACCCACGGCGCCGTCATTTTGATTTTGAAGCAACAACGGTGTACCAGCTCTAATGCCATGGCGAAAGTTTGAGCAAAACATGCTAACTGTTCTGCCTTTGGCTGCACAGACGAGCACAGAACACTATTTACAGTGCCAGCCTCAGAGGAGACAAGAGCAGTGGATTTATATTTTTATTTACTGTATATTGCTGCTGCCACACAGATCTAAAATAAACATGCGATTTATTTCCCAGCTGTTTACTTTCACAGACATAACCGACTGTTTTTGTAACTCATGTGTTTTTAACTTAAACTTGTGTGTGAATGAGAACTTAGTTTAGTACTCACATGCTGTGACAGCCGCTTTCTGTCCGTGTGCTTCGGATGTGTGCGCTCAGAAAACCGTATATCTGAAGTTTAAACTCATATTGTTTAAAACGCATGATTTCAGCACGATAAACATGATAATCAGAACCAAAACAGATGTTTTTAGCAGGTCCGAGCTGTAATGGCGCAGCTCTATTCTGGAAAAGGGGGCGGGGAGCAGCAGCTCATTTGCATTTAAAGAGACCAGCCCGAAAAACAGCATGTTTCTGCTTCCACTCAAAATAGGCATTTTCAAAATGATATAATAAAAGATCTGTGGAGTATTTTGAGCTGAAACTTCACAGGCACATTCTGGGGACACCAGAGAATTATATTACATATTGTAAAAAGGGGCATAATATGTCTCCTTTAATGTTTTTGAAAGAAGTCTCTTATGCTCAACAAGGCTGAATTTATTTTATCAAATGTACAGTTAAAAAAGTAATATTGTGAAATATTATTGCAATTTAAAAAACTGTTTTCTATTATAAAATATATTAAAATGTAATTTAGTCATGTGAAGACAAAGCTGAATTTTCAGCAACTTCAGTAATCAGTCTAATATGCTGATTTGCTGCTTAAGAAACGTTTCTTTTTATTATCAATGCTGAAAACAGTTTTGCTGTCTAATGTTTTTGTGGAAATGTGATACTTTTTAAAGATTCTTTAATGAATAGAAAGTTCAAAAGAATAGCATTTATCTGAAATAGAAATATTTTGTAGCATAAAAGGTTTATTGACGCTTTTGATCAATTCAATGTATCCATGCCCAACAGACCTATTAATTTCTTTCAAAAAAATATATATAAATCTCACTGACCCCAAACTTTTGAATGGTAGTGTATAAGTGAAAATGCTAGTCCACAACACTGATGTGGACACAGCATAAAGTACATATCTTAAATATTTGTACAACGCATCAGAAAATATATCTAAATGTATTTGTGTACAGGAAACAGATTTTTTTTCTGTGAACAGGAAATGTGTTAAAATGTGAAATCCGGACCATCTGTAGATGGTAGCTAATACCTTTGACAAAATGTCTAAAACATTTTATGGCTGAACAAAGACAAAATAAAATAAAAAAAAGAAAGAAAGAAATTAGGTTGAAGTATTTAAAATAACATACAGCCTTCTTTTTAACTTAAGCTTAAGTTAAAAAAAATCTCTCTTTTACGAGAACCCATAAAACAGCTAGTGTCTCTACAGCAGCCCTGCCCTTGAGAGAGGACGTTGAAATCTGAGTACAAGATCTGCCATGTCTAAATGTGCTCACTGCGGTCGCATAACATCTCCACCTGGAGGTCGAACTAGTAAACTCAAACTGACCTCAGGATGAGTATACAGTACAATGATTGTTTGTAGCTGAGCTGACAGAACTACAACAGTCTGACTGTGGGTCATTTACAGACCAAGTCACTGATATTAGGAAAACATAATATGCAGTATGCAAAGCTAAAAAGAGGCATCTAATTCACACTATACCTGCATCTCCTTTGCCAGTCATGCAGGAGTAGACACTACACTGGAAGTCTCCCAGCGCTGCCCCGACCGCTGTGTGAGCAGGGATGCCGTACCACTCAGAGGAAGTGTGACCAGCCACAGCTCCAGACTCCACCACGACAGGCAAGAGCTGCACAGGGAAACATGCATCCTTCAGACTGAAGGACATAGAAATACACAGTCAATTCATGATAACGCAGTCATTCAGTTCAACACAGAGTAAGTGTAATATTAAGCATCATAGTTGATTAGTTAGAATTCTCATGTCAAGAGTAATGACCCATTTGCACCAAAGATGATAACAATAATGATAACTACAGGGCTTGGACAAAATATTGTGAACAACTAGGAAATAGGCAATATTTTACCACCATTTGCCTTTAATACAGATGCCAACGTTAATGGAATAGATTTATACTTCTCAATAGTCTCCAGTTGAATGTCGTCTATCAGAACATCTGCCAGTTGCTTTAAAAATGTTAAAGGAGGGAATCTGCTTCTCACTTATCTCTCTAAATCTTGATTTAAAACGTTAGAAACCACAATCTCTAGCTTCCACTAACTGTCTAACTAACATGTGTTCACAAGAGAGTGGTGTTCCAGTGGATGATGTAGGATGTAGGCGTAGTGTAAGCTTCGGTGAGAAGTGAGGAACGCGGAAGTGCAGAGGAGAGTGCAAAACAAAACACCAGTCACAAATTAAAAGTACAAAACGAGGATTAGTAAAAAATCCCATTTGCACCAAAGATGATAACAATAATGATAACTACAGGGCTTGGACAAAATATTGTGAACAACTAGGAAATAGGCAATATTTTACCACCATTTGCCTTTAATACAGATGCCAACGTTAATGGAATAGATTTATACTTCTCAATAGTCTCCAGTTGAATGTCGTCTATCAGAACATCTGCCAGTTGCTTTAAAAATGTTAAAGGAGGGAATCTGCTTCTCACTTATCTCTCTAAATCTTGATTTAAAACGTTAGAAACCACAATCTCTAGCTTCCACTAACTGTCTAACTAACATGTGTTCACAAGAGAGTGGTGTTCCAGTGGATGATGTAGGCGTAGTGTAAGCTTCGGTGAGAAGTGAGGAACGCGGAAGTGCAGAGGAGAGTGCAAAACAAAACACCAGTCACAAATTAAAAGTACAAAACGAGGATTAGTAAAAAAAAAATAAAATAAATGTGGGAGGATTTTGATATAAGCCAAGAGGAGACTGGTTCTCCTTTGCTGTAAACAAAACTTGGTTATTACGAGACTAGCATATTCTCACCGGTGTTTATGCTGGAACGCCACTCTCTCGTGAGCGCGTGTACGACAGTTAGGACAAATAATTACGATTTATAAAGTTTTAAATATGGATCATTTTCTAACACAAATGCATCGCTAAACTTCAGAAGGCCTTTATTAACCCTCCAGAGCCATGTGGAGCATATTATGATGGATGGATGGATGCACTTTTTTGTGCTTCAAAATCTCAACCTCCATTCACTGTCATTATAAAGCTCGGAAGAGCCAGGATATTTTTAATATAACTCCGACTGTATTCGTCTGAAAGAAGAAAGTCATATACACCTTGGATAGCTTGAGAGCGGGTAAATTATAGGGTCATTTTCATTTTTGGGTGAACTATCTCTTTAAAGCAGCAGACAACATAACTCTGCATGCCCTTGAAGGAGTGGAATCATGACCTTCATAAAATATATATTTGTTTCTTCTTGAATAATTATTAATCAAAGTTATTCATATCGAATGAAGTTATTAGTTACTATATATTAGTAGTTAGACATCAAAATGTATGTATCTGAATATCTTTCTTCCTTGTAGTTGAAGAGTTGGAATGTGTAACAGTAAGCTTTTACATGCTAAGTTCTGTATTCTGCTCTCAGGGTCATGACTGCCATGTCACAGAGATTATCGGGACCTCCCATTTATGTGACCAACGAGTGATTAGAACATTTATGCATGTTAGAAAATAAGTGAATATGCCATTTGCTGCTCTCATTGCGTGCGTGTAGTGAAACATATTTGATAAGATTCAGGGCAGAGCCCGGCAACCTTGAAGTGCAGATAAGTGTTCTCTGCGTATATGTGCAAGTGTTTGTCTTCGCAGATTTGGAGACAGCCCTAGGAGGAAACTGTCATTTGCCGTCACCCTGATGTCCAGGGTATCAGATATACATCTCTGGAGAGACCTATTGCGTCTTACCTCTGATCACTTGTCATCAAAATAATCACTAGAAGATATGCTCCCATTTTTATGTCCATGTGTGGAGATTTTCAAAGTTTATCTATGTATTGACGTAATTATTGACCTCTGTTAGAGCATAACTACTGGTGTCTTGAACAAGTACACAGAGCGGCCTACGAACGAACTCCATCACGAGTACTGAAGCGGACTTCTGCGGATGAAACTGCAAACTATTTTCTTCAGTAAATTCTTCTCTAATTGATCGCATCTCTGACTCCTGGTCTTCATTCATCAGACCTGGTCCTTGGGTTTTAACTGTAAATTCCCCTACACCCTATAATAAACCGAACATTATCGTCCATTGATGTGAATGCTAATATAGGTATTTTTCTAGATATTGTTCTTAGTGTAAACTGGAGGGCTGCAAAACGATTAATTAATTGTTTTCATACTATATATAAATATTTTGTATATAAATCTAACATATTTTTCCTTAATATATACATGTGTGTGTATTTATATATACATAATAAATATACACAGTACACACAAATATAGTATGTAAATAAAAACATTTATTTTGAATCGATTAATCGCGATGAATCGTTTTGCAGCCCTAGTAAACTGCTCTTAAAACAAATATAATATCTAACTTAACTCACATTTGTGTGTTCCATTTGTTGGTGGTTGTGTTGAAGTAGCCCCAGCTGGCAGCATTTTGTCCAGTCATGACACATTTGTCAAGGTTACACAGCATGGAGACCACATAGTCTTGGATGGTGCCTGCATCACTGAAACCCGACAGGAACTCCGGCCTGATTCAGTGACGTTTCATAAAACAAAAAAACACTATTTCGGTGCAAAACAATTGGATTTTTGCTGAAATCATTTAGTCTTAAATCTTGAGTGGAATTCTACCTGTGTTTCATGTACCAGAAGATGGTGGCACAAGCAAAGCCAGTGGCCACGCTCAGGTGGGAGTCTGGTTTGGGTAAGGAAGACAGGAAGTCAGCACTGCAGCGCCCGTCCTGCCAAGTGATCAGCTGACTGACGTCTTTAGGAATGAATCTAATGATTTCATGATCTTCACTTAGCCATTCACAGCCTAACAGAGAGACGAATGACAGTATAGTTATCGATACCATCCCAATTTTTTATTTATGATTGAAGATGAGTGCCTTCACCACAGTGTCACACCACAATGCAAGAAGCACCAAACATGCTTTCAGTAGTTGTTCAATGTTAACCTGATTTAGATTTCCACAACACAATGCCATGCATTTGTCCACATACTCCAATGCACTTGACTTTTTTCAGCTTGTCTTTAGGTAAAGCGTCCATGCACTGGTCCAGAGCGGAGATTATTAGTGAAGGGTCCTGCTCTTTGGCCTAATATCAACAATAAATAAAAAGTATGTTTCAAAGAGCGCATTAAACAACACTAAGAAAAAGTACCATACATACACAGGATAGATTACTTACAAATTGTAGTCCGTTTCTTATTTTAAATTACATTATGAAAATTGTAAGTAGTAACGTATTCTATTATATTACACATTTAAATAATATAATAACAGGATACTCTAGTTCCATTTTGATATAAAAATACAAAGAGAAAGAAAATATACTTGTTTTCTACGACATGAAATGCATTAAACATGACAATACGTCAGGTTTTCCCAAACGTGTTGGTAGGTTGATAAAGTTAATTATTAGTTAATGTACATATAACTTTTAAAAATTCAATGAGACAGAGAGAGGTTCATTTTTCAGTATCTTTTGAGTGCCACCTTTTTAATCAAAGTGCTGTTACCTACATGAATGTCTGAGGTGCTGCTGGTATCAGAGTTTGTAGGGAAACTCTTACTGTCTGTGACTGTCTTTGACTGCGCGTCCAGCAGCACCACTTTAACTGACGTGCTGCCCAGATCCATGCCGAGAACAAAGCCAGCAGAACAACTCAGTGATGCCGCCATGATCTCTAAAGAAATCACTACTTTTGTGCAGACGGAGGAGGAGATGTGCAGTACGTGTCATTTAACAGCACCAAAAATCTAACTAAAACTGCACCTAAATATCATAGTTTCTAGCTGTCCACGATCCGAACTAGCGACGTCTGGCTAGTGAACGAGTCGTTGTTGTTTTGAATCTTTCCAATGAATAAGTTGAACCGGATCACAAACCGTTCTGAATTTGATTCGGACTGAATAATTAGTTCGGTTAGAGCGAACCGAGAGCCGTCTTTTGATAAACATTTATTAATAAGACTTATCAATAAGAAACAAAAACTGTAGAAAAAGTCAAACAATATGTATATAGTATTTAGTTAAGTTGTAACAGTTAAATACAGAGCAAAAATTACAGTAAGTATTTAACAGTTGAGAGAATATGTTATAAAGAACAAAAACAAACAATAATAATATAAAAGAAACAAACAAAAAAGCTCATTTTTGGGTGGTTACTTACATGCCGTAACCATAGTCTACCGAGTTCACATCAGCTCTCTGAAGCGAACAGCTTGAAAGAACCGATTCTTGCAAATGATTCCTACTTTCGATCACCGCTTTGAGCCTTCGCGGATCCCGTAGAGTGGGTTAAAGGTATATATGTATATATTAAAACAGTAGCATTGCTTAACATTTTACAAATAAATGTGCATTAATAGACACGCCATTGCTTGGAATTAAGTACAAGTTGGTCATGAAGATTAAATAAAAATTTGAATTAGATCTTCATTTTAAAATCCCATGATGCGTAGCGAGAAAATGGCTGACCGAGAATGACACACGTTGTGTTTTATCCAAAACTTGTCATATTTTCCTGAATATTACATTCCTTTTGAAATACAGACTTAATCGCATAGCTTATGATGTTTGAGCGTTTAATGTAAACGATGCTTTCTTGAATCACGGAGGCGTGATTTGTGTTTAGCATTATTTTGAGCCTAACGGTAAGTGGAGGGGATTTAACGTCAATCTAAAGCAGGGGTGCCCGAACTCGGTCCTGGAGGGCCGGTGTCCTGCAGAGTTTAGCTCCAACCCCAATCAATAAGACACACCTGAACCAGCTAATCAAGCTCTTTCTAGGCATACTAGAAACTTCCTGGCAGGTGTGTTGAGGCGAGTTGGAGCTAAACTCTGCAGGACACCGGCCCTCCAGGACCGAGTTTGGGCACCCCTGATCTAAAGTATGTTTCATTCGGCTTCAAATGATGATCTGTGTTTCACATCTCTACTGTTTTGTCTCTCAGCGTGTTTTTAGCATCACAGCATGGCCACGGTAGCAGCCAAACGCGAGGGACCGCAGTTCATCAGCGAGGCGGCCGTCAGAGGAAACAACGCTGTGCTGGACTACTGCCGCACGTCCGTGTCCGCGCTCTCCGGGGCCACGGCGGGCATCCTCGGCCTCACCGGACTCTACGGCTTCGTCTTTTATTTCCTTGCTTCTTTCCTGCTGTCCTTGCTCCTGATTCTCAAAGCCGGTCGCCGGTGGAACAAGTGCTTCAAATCTCGACGTCTGCTCTTTACCGGGGGCCTCGTGGGCGGCCTGTTTACTTACGTGCTGTTCTGGACTTTCCTCTACGGAATGGTGCATGTGTACTAAAGGGACTCGGACAGTACAGCAGCCGCTTAGATGTAGAAAGATGATCGAGATGCCTCAGGGTAGAGAGTGCTGATTGATGTACCACAGGGTTTGTCCGTGAGCTTACTCATGTTTAGCCAATAAAGCTTCAAATGTTTTCTGAGTACTAATTGCATTGAAATTTAGATATTTAAAAATGATGTGTCGTCATTCTTTCCTCTTGTAATTTTAATATTTTCCTAATGCTTATTTCAGGGCAAAGCTGGGTTTGGATCTAGTATGACAGCCCAACAGGGAAACTAATTTGTTTTCAGCTTGCTTTCTGTGTATGATGTGTAACACTCTGTGAACTCCAGGCTTCAATCAGAACTATGTAAAAACACAATACCATTTTAAACTGTATAAATCACATTGTTTTATTTCAGATAAATCATTCACCTCATGGACTCAATTGTGTGGTTTCTTAAAGTACATGACGTTAAATAATTTTTTATAATAAGCTACTACTCGTCCTATAGTGTGCCTATCATTGGTGGTGTTCTGTAAGTGCTCAAGCTCAAGGGTGTTTTACAAATGATTAGTGTGTAATTTCAATTAAAATATCAGCTTGATTTTTTTTTTAATTCAGACTGTGAACAGGTACAGTCACTGTGCAAACATTTGGAGTTGGTACAGTTTTTGAATGATATTGAAATACTCTCCAAAGTTGCGTTTATTTGATCAGAAATAGAGTAAAAATGTTGTGAAACATTACATTTAAAATAACAGTTTTCTATTTTCATATATTTTAATGTTGTGTTTCTGTATTGGCAGATCTGAATTTTCAGCAGTCATTACTCCAGTCTTCAGTGTCACAAGATCCTTCATAAATCAGTCTAATATACTGATTTAGTGCTCAAGAAAATATTTTGCCAACATTATACATTTAGAAGGTTCAAAAGAACAGAATTCATTTGAAATAGAATTATTTTATTGAATTCATTCTTTTAAAAAAAACTACTGACCCCAAACGTTTGAATGGTAGTGTAGTTTTTTTCATTTCTCTTCTTTTTAAAGATTGCACTCTTCACGTTTACTCAAGATGAAAGTAATGCAATGACCCAAGCATTTTTTGTCAAATATTTTAACATTTATTCAACCTTGGTTTGACAATTTTTGATGTCAGGCCATATTTATATTAAATAATTTATATTTATCTTATTGCAAATCCTTTGTAACAAAAACTTCCATTGCCATTTAAAACACTAGGAGAGCATAACAACACTGGCAATATTCCTCTTTGGTATGACTGAGCATAGACCCGCTATAATACCTCCTTTCATACATTCACAGTAAATCCAATGGGATTCAGCATCAAAAAAATCCTCTACTGGTTGCGTGGTGTTCTCAGGGTGGAAACGGGAGAAATGGTCTGTTTTTCTGTAGCGTGCTGAGTCCTGAATGACACTGTGCCCTGCGGCCTTCTCTCAGAACTGTGGGTTTTGAGTGCTGAGCTTGTGGGCTGGATCTGTGTCTCTGGGTTGTTATTGGGCTGACATGACACTGATGTCAATGGCTGCATCTCTGTTCCCTGTTTCTCCTCTCTCTTGTGCCGCCCATCTTGGCGATGATGACCGTGGTGTCTCAAATGCTTTCTCTCTCTCTGCTTTCCAGATTGCTTTCTGTGGGGGCAAATAGTATATAATAATCCACTGCATCCTTCTAATCTTCCAACTAAACCTTTTTAAGAAGTCGACAAGACACACGCTTACTTTGTGACTGCCTCAAATTTTGTCTCTCGGTAGAAGGAGCTTTTGCTCATCATGTAGAGCAGAATCATGTCACAGACAAAAACCCCCTGTGGAATGAGATGACAAGAATCACAGAAAGATTTTGTTTTGTGCCTTTTATACTTCAACTTTTAGCGACACCATCTGTGACTAGCTTATATACTCACAGCACCCATTAAAGCAAGCCCAGAGCCAATGCTGATCACTGTAGGAATGATACTGAATCTCCCAGCCTAAAAACAGATAAACAGCATCTTTTGATCACTTCACCAGAACCCTAATGAGAGGAATCTTTAAGAATTTTAAGTAAAATGCTTATCTCTTACCTTTCCATTAACTAATATATCAAAGTGAATGCCATACACTTTAAATAGATTGCGATAGGTTTGACCTGCTGCATCATTGTAGTATCGAGCAAATCTTGATAAAGAGAGAAACATGTCAGTCAATGTAATGATACTATTTCAAATCTAAATGTTTTAAACAAAAACAAAAAGTAAAGGTTTAAGCTATTTTATTGTAAAAAAAAAAGTATAATATAATAATTACAGAAAACTAGCCACTCAGAAATCCTCTTTGTCAGTGAATCATTTTTTTCATTCAGCTTTGCTGGCATGTTTTAGTGGGTGGAGTTTTTAAGAAATCATGTGCGGTTAGCAAAACAACTGAAATCACTTACAGAACCTTGTTTTATGAGCTAAATTCAATAAATCAGAGCAATACCTGAAGTTGTAACCCGAAATGGCAGAGTTCTGGGAATTTTTCGCAGAATCTAAGCGTGTGAAGCTATATTCAGGATTACATTGAGATTCATCTTTATCCAAATCACAATTCCATTCAATTCCAAATCCAATTGAACCACCCTGTGTGTGTGTATAGAAAACAATGATATCAGTTAATAAAATTACCCTCTGCATTAAATATAGGGCATCATGATATTCCTTTGCAGTTCTGGCAATTCATTTTTCCAATCTAAGTCAATAAAGTTTTTCTTTTTTTAGCATAAAAGCATAAATAAATAATGCAATCATATATAAAATAGTGTATTCATATCAGTGCCAGCTGACACTTTTTTTTTTGAAAATATTGGCATTCAGTGCAAACTTGTTTAGAATGTTCTATCCATAACTGATGCTTCACAGGTCACTTTTTTTTGGTTAAAAATTGTACTTGTGGTATCTTTCTTTCTTTTCTTTTTCCCCTCTCTCTCTCTCCCTTTTAAATAAATACCATTTTTATGATACTTTGTTATATTTTGATTATATGCAGACAAATAAGACATTCACACATAAGTATGGCTTAAGTGTCCAAATACTTTTTGGGGAGCCTGGATCAGCCTTTGTATATTATTTACATGAGCATCTTTTTAAAAGAATCGCCAAATCATATACTAAAAAAGATTACTGTTTTAATGTGGACAAGTTAGGATATGATCTCTCTTTGATTATACATTGAGCTGCTGCTTGAAAATCAACTACCAGTGTGTTTACAATGGTGGAGACTTTGTTTTAACTTGTTGTGTCGTTTGAAGCACTTGCCTTTGTTGCCAAATCCTGGAAACTGTATCCAGTCCAGTTAATCACATCTCCCACAAGAAAGATGGGACAATAGGGATGATGGTCCTTATCATATCTGCACATCTTCAGATATGTGCTGTTGATGGTAGGCAGGACGTTCAGTCTTCAAGTGAGGGAAAAAAAGTAGAAGCAGTATCTGAAACTGCTCATACAATTTGCTTGATCTACAATGTGATGACTTTGCAGAGGAACAACTGTCACTCTGTCAGTGAAACAGGCAAGGCACAGGATAGCAAGATAGTAAGTCTCAGTTCAGGCACCACACGCTGAGCTGGTATAAATAGAGATGAGTAAGCGAGAGATATTCAGAGCAGCTTGTGCTGTGCCATCAGTATCCAAACATAACGCTTCACTATGTGCAAGCGAGTCTGCTCTTTCACACCGCTACATGGTGGGAGATTTAGAGAACTTTGTATATAGCATTTGTTTAGTATTTGTTTTTCTCTTTATTTTTGGTATATTGCAATGACAGCTCAGTTTAGATTAGTTTGTGTGCTCATTTAAAGGGATTGTACTGGCTTTTAAGTAAGAGCTTGCCAGATGACACTGTATTTAAGCCATAGAAATGATCCTGTCTATGCACTTGTGAATGGAAAAACCATCCTGACAAATTATTTTTTCAGAACAATACTGTACAGGTGCATCTCAATAAATTAGAATGTCATGTAAAAGTTCATTTATTTCAGTAATTCAACTCAAATTGTGAAAGTCGTGTATTAAATAAATTCAATGTACACAGACTGAAGTAGTTTAAGTCTTTGGTTCTTTTAATTGTGATGATTTTGGCTCACATTTAACAAAAACCCACCAATTCACTATCTCGACAAATTAGAATACTTCATAAGACCAATAAAAAAACATTTTTAGTGAATTGTTGGCCTTCTGGAAAGTATGTTCATTTACTGTACATGTACTCAATACTTGGTAGGGGCTCCTTTTGCTTTAATTACTGCCTCAATTTGGCGTGGCATGGAGGTGATCAGTTTGTGGCACTGCTGATGTGGTATGGAAGCCCAGGTTTCTTTGACAGTGGCCTTCGGCTCATCTGCATTTTTTGGTCTTTTGTTTCTCATTTTCCTCTTGACAATACCCCATAGATTCTCTATGGGGTTCAGGTCTGGTGAGTTTGCTGGCCAGTCAAGCACACCAACAACATGGTCTTTTAACCAACTTTTGCTTTTGGCAGTGTGGGCAGGTGCCAAATCCTGCTGGCAAATGAAATCAGCATCTTCAAAAAGCTGGTCAGCAGAAGGAAGCATGAAGTGCTCCAACATTTCTTGGTAAACGGGTGCAGTGACGTTGGTTTTCAAAAAACACAATGGACCAACACCAGCAGATGACATTGCACCCTAAATCATCACAGACTGTGGAAACTTAACACTGGACTTCAAGCAACTTGGGCTATGAGCTTCTCCACCCTTCCTCTAGACTCTAGGACCTTGGTTTCCAAATGAAATACAAAACTTGCTCTCATCTGAAAAGAGGACTTTGGACCACTGGGCAACAGTCCAGTTCTTCTTCTCCTTAGCCCAGGTAAGACGCCTCTGACGTTGTCTGTGGTTCAGGAGTGGCTTAACAAGAGGAATACGACAACTGTAGCCAAATTCCTTGACACTTCTGTATGGGGTACACTTCCATAAGGATGCGGTTCTCTCGGTCGGTTGTGCATGTTTTTCTTCCACACTTTTTCCTTCCACTCAACTTTCTGTTAACATGCTTGGATACAGCACTCTGTGAACAGCCAGCTTCTTTGGCAATGAATGTTTGTGGCTTACCTTCCTTGTGAAGGGTGTCAATGATTGTCTTCTGGACAACTGTCAGATCAGCAGTCTTCCCCATGATTGTGTAGCCTAGTGAACCAAACCGAGAGACCATTTTGAAGGCTCAGGAAACCTTTGTAAGTGTTTTGAGTTGATTAGCTGATTGGCATGTCACCATATTCTAATTTGTTGAGATTGTGAATTGGTGGGTTTTTGTTAAATGTGAGCCAAAATCATCACAATTAAAAGAACCAAAGACTTAAACTAATTCAGTCTGTGTGCATTGAATTTAATACACGAGTTTCACAATTTGAGTTGAATTACTGAAATAAATGAACTTTTCCACGACATTCTAATTTATTGAGATGCACCTGTAGTTACTGAGTGGGTGGCCATATCACACAAACTAGAATTGCTTGATATGATCTACAGATTTCATGAGGAAGGGTTTTAACAGCAGCATCCTGTGGGGGTGAAGAGGTTTTAAGCATTTTATAGTTGCTCCACCTAAAATTCAGACGGTGCTTTGGAAAGTAAATAACATGCAAAATATTAAGCTGTAGAAAAACTAGTTATATATGAGCAATATCACTCGAGTATGAGAGCGACACCGGTTCTATATCAGCATGGCTGGGATTAGGCCAGAGTGGCAATCACAGCCGCTGATATAGAGCCGGTATCGCTCGAGTACAAGAGTGATATTGCATTTATACAACAGTTCGACGGAACATGTGTGTAATTAAACAAGAAACAACGGAGTGCCTAATAAAAGTTAAACCCACTTTTGTGCAGAACTACTTCCTTCCGCCACGGATTCAAAGCTCAAGTTGACAGTTAAACATACGTCACTTTTAGAATTCGTATCAAGGGCATGTGCTGCTTCAGTTAGCTCAGTGAACAATAAAAAAAAAACACAGACCCGGCTAGAACAAGCGGAGTGATACAAAATTGTGAAAGGGCGTTCCTGTAGCGATACCAGTACAATATCTCACGGTTCTCAACCAATCAGATTTGAGAACCAGAACGAACTGTTGTATAAATATATACACACAGTATATAGATAGATAGATAGATTGATGTGAGAACATTTATTCTGTAGCCTTCAATAAATAAACACACTGACTTGATGCCTCTAGGATTGACTTACTTGGAGAAGGCAAATTTTGGAAACTTGATGAAGTTCTTTACATAGATCGTGAAGTTTTCTGCCTTTGCCAGCATTGGCTCCCTGTTACAACATTTGAAACATTACAGGTACAATACATTTTTTTTTTCTTCAAATAGTTTCACATAGGCATGGAGAGCGAATAATAGTGCAAAAATGTGAGGTAGATGTACAGCAACTGAACATGAATTGAAAGAAATTGGTACAAAACTGTTTTCTTACGATGGTGTCTGGCCATGCTCAACAGGGCACCAGGCATGAATCTCACACGTTCCTGTGTCATTTATACAGCGACCTGTCTTCACTCCTGAATAAACAACAATAAAATGTAGTCCTTTTAAAGCTCAGGAATTTAAACATGCCAGTGGATCGTAGTATAACACAATGTAACATCTTTTTTTTAACAATAATCTTGCACAACACAAAGGCTGTCAGTCAGTCACTTTTATATACTGTAACTTCAGGCATGCAGTTGTAAGGGAACAAAAGGCTTGGTATTTCATTTAGGTTTTGTGCTTACCATGGCCTGCTATAACAGATTCCCCTTCCACACATTCATTGTCATAAGTACATAAACCATCTGGCACTTTAGGACTCTGAAATAAGTAAGATGAACCAAACATATACAACAAACTCAACAAAATACTACATACATACAACAAAAGGGGTTTTAAAATGTACTGAGATCAAAAACTTCTATACGAATACAGCTCTCTAATTGAGAGACAGTACTACTCTTTCCAACAGATGCCTCATATCTTTGGTTGCATAATTTGTTTTGAGAATAACAAAATAAAACAACAACCGGTCTCTTACCTCAGGGCAGTAACCCAGCTTTTGGTTGGGTGTCACTACATAATTTGTCACAATAAAGAACACTCTGTCCCCCTGTTTGTAAAAAATAATAAAAAATAAAGACATGTTCTTGCAAAAGACATTTTAAACAGCAAATTAACTGTTCAGCTTGTTTTCCACAGAACCAACAAGCTTTTGGTTCTTTTCAGTCTTTATTTCTTTAAACTTCTTCCATTCTAAACAATCTTAATCTGTCATCTAACAAAAGGCCGAAAGCTGTTAATTTAGAGTACTACTAATATGAAGATAACCGAAAATAGATGTTTCATTGTGTAACATGATTAACATAATTGACAAACTAAATGTTTAGTGTTCAAATTCAAAGCAAAAGTTGTGTGTCACGTCAATATTTGTAGGAATATACATTATCAAATGCATAAAACAGAGATTTTGAGAAAGACTGTTAACAGGTGGTTTTCAAATAGATTTCTTCCAAAGCGAATATACAGGAAAGAGGTGTATTTACTTGTGGGGGAATGACATAGTCCTCTGCACCCCATAGCTGCAGACCAGACTGAGAGCTGTTGGTGAAATCTACACCCTTGAGTTTGGTGATCACAGAACTCTGGATGACTTCCTCGGTCTCCTGATAGCCTTTCTTCCAAAGAAAAACCCACCTTTAAGAAGATGCACAAGCAAAAGAAAATAAACAGTGTGAGAAATAACAACTTAGATTGTGAAAAGTATAAAAAGACATTTTATTGGTTATTTCGAGTATAAAGAAGAGGATCTGTGTGCGAGCTACAGAGAGCAATGCTGTCTCATGTCCTATAAATCCTACAGTATATATGGCCAACACACCCTGAAGGACGTTATAATCTATAGATATCATTACATTAAAGTTCTAGATTAATTATTTCTTGCAAAGGAAGACTATTAAACAGTTTTAAAGGGCAATTAGGAAATCAGGCTGGTGCTTTTGTGTGTAGCATTTGGCCACAGCACGTGATCCAGGTCATCTTACATTCAGCAGCTTTTGTTGCACTTAAACACTATTTGAAAATTAAAAAGACAAAGGTATCAAGTTTTTGTCTGGTTCTGGTACATCTATAGACCAAATGGAGACTACTAATCTGAATCAAAACAAAATGTCTTTTTCACTACATGCAAAACTTACAAACCGAACACCAGCAGGTCAAACGCTTTCAGTCGTTCCCTTGATATAAATAACATCCGAGACATGGTGCTTTTACTGTCGACTTATTCGGTTTGTTGAAATTCATTGACAGTAACCATTTTAACACGAACCAACACTTAATGACCTATTATAATATGTGCTTTGAAGATTCAATCTTCGAAACACTGACCGAGCCCCGCTCGCTCACCTCAACGTCTTGATTTAGAGAAAGCACAAGGCACCTACCCGATCAGATATCCAATCACCCCCAGCTGAAAGAGTCTGAACAGAACTCCGACCTTTTTGTTTTTAGCGATGACAAATTTCTCGGTCTTGTAATCGAGTAGAGAGAATAAAAAGTTACCCCAGGTCTGAGCCATGCTCCTGTGTAAATGACAGCGTCGAAGCAGCTGTCAACTGCTCTGCGCAGACGGTGGTGCAGCCGGTTCTTGCCCCTAAATGTTGTCAAAACCTTTTGTTTTTTGATTTATCAGATTATACCTTATACCTTTCGTTCCGGTAATAATTCTTTATTTTGACAATATTACTATCATTGATGCAACTGCTGATGCGAGCAGTAACGGACGAAACAAAAGCAAGTCTAAGGAGAATCCGTGTATCATTCGATCATTCGTTTTTTGATTTAATATTGAAAGTAAAAAAATTAGAAAACGGCT
>NW_015505632.1:602956-603312 GCF_001515645.1 Sinocyclocheilus grahami
CATTCTGTTGTTCTCTTTATTTTTCAAAGGCATGACATTTTGTAGTTATTTTGAACGTAACGTTACACAATTAAAAATATACATTTTACCATACGACTATAAATGACAGAGTATTAAGTTATTTCCCCTCGATGGGGAAAAAAATCCAAGTGAACATCAATCAGTACTCAATATTAATTTAAACTGCTTTAAATATGACTGCTGCTTATTTCCTGTGCACTTCAATACTGGTCTGCGCTTGACTGTAGTCGCGTCTGTCTGCTTATTTTAACCCATTAACCCATCGCAATTTATTGGAACTGTGTGAACTAGAGTCACTACTCACCTTAATGTTGTTCTAAAGGCTAATAACACAA
>NW_015505632.1:603322-604590 GCF_001515645.1 Sinocyclocheilus grahami
ACTCAATATTAATTTAAACTGCTTTAAATATGACTGCTGCTTATTTCCTGTGCATTCTGAATGTATTCTGAGGGTTTGGTGAGAAACAAACTGAAATGGCAAGTTATTATATTTTATGAAACTCTTGCATTGCAGTTTGAGTGCGCAGCAGCTCACGCTGCACACAAGTGCATATCCTTTTGAGATATAAATTTTAATAAAACACAAGACTACGTTATATAACTAACAGTAGGCTAATATCTGCTGTTCTCCAGTTGTCAGTCAGAATGACAGTTCTTGCATGAACATTATAGGCCTATATATACTGTATATACCCAAGCCAATTTATTATCCCTTCCTTTTTGTCTTAGTGTTTAAAATATTTATTTTGAAACAAATTAATTTCTTAATTAAACAAACAAACAGACTTACTGGGTGAGCAGGGTAGGCTAAGACAGCTGTCGTATTATACCCTGCCATCCCCAGCTGATGCAAAGAATAGAATTTATATCTACACAGAAGAAAGCCCTGTCTAGACTCTGCCCCAGTATGAGTTGTGTCCAGCTATTAATTAGCCTGTTTGTTTGATGAAAAAAGATGACATGTAGTTGCAATAAATGCCTTAAGAATCCATACAACTGCAGCAATGGAGGACTATTATTCTGCTGCGTGATACTGTGGAAGAACTGATGAAGGCACGGTTTGATCTTCGGCTGACCAATCAGCAGAAAGGGGTGTTTAATTCCCGCCCACATGTAGAAATCGAATATTCAAACTGTTTATTCATTTTTCCACCCATGAAGAAAAAAGAAAATTTAAGCTGAATTCTTGTTTTTCGTTTTTTGGATAAAAATTAAAAAACAAAAAGGAGCCGTTTTCTAATTTTTCTACTTTCAATATTAAATCAAAAAACGAATGATCGAATGATACACGGATTAAGGAGCTTTCAGTCAGACAAGAGCTAGTTTATTCAGCGTACATATGTTTTTAGTCGTGAGAACACTTCACAATGAGGCCCATTTTATTAGCAGTAGTTAATGCTGGTGTCACGAACATTAAACTAGGTTTAATATCAACATAAACAGATTTACATTAGATCATGGAAGTATGTATTAAAATTATAAATGAATAAACTATAAAATTGACATGAACCTAGATAACTAAATGCGATGAAAATATTCTATCGTATTAAACCCTATTGTAAATGTTGCTATAACTGATTTTCATAAATATTGGCTCTAGTCGTTTTAGGTCCAGGGTTGTAGGGCATTTTGATTTGTGAAATTTCA
>NW_015505632.1:604647-657621 GCF_001515645.1 Sinocyclocheilus grahami
GTTTTAGGTCCAGGGTTGTAGGGCATTTTGATTTGTGAAATTTCATGACTTTTCCACGACCTTTCCAGTCGTTACAAGATTAGGATTTATTTTTAGATAATACTTTATAGATTGCTGGCCAGATTTCCATTTATCATTAGAATTATTTCTATAACTTAAAATAAAAAATAAAAAAAATCACTTTTTAAAATCATTTAGGTCTTCCCGAATGTGAAAAAATAAAAAATACAAATAGTGCAACCCAACCAGTAGAACACTGGACCAACAAAGGCACATAAACAACTATAAGCAGTGCAGCATACAAGTTATACAATTTGTTAACGACTTGTGCAAGGCTTTATTGGAATTTCATCCAGGTTACAAGAACAGACACTTGGTGGCACCATCTTACCATTTTTAAATTTATAGCAGCAGCTGTTGGACCAGCCCATCAGACTTCACTGAAATAGATTTACAGCGTTTTACACCCTAGGGTCACACCAAATAGGAGTAAGAAATTAGGCGGCTGCCATGTAGCTTTTAAATTATAATTTAAAAAACAAGATGTCTAGTAATGACCCATTATCAATTTAAGTGTTAGGATCCAAAAATGTTTAACAGGCTTGGCGATAAAGCCACTTCCAATTTAATTAATTTGACATCAAATATGACTTGCAGTCCCTTTTGCATGCTACAGCATAATCCTGTGCTTGGTGTCCTTTTTTGAGAATAAAACCAATGTCCCATTTCACTCATTTAAAACTTTTTTTTTTTTTTACCAGATATTGTACTAGCAGTGCACAAAGACAAGGAAACGATCATACATTTCAATGCTTTTATTTAGTCATTTTGAACATAAAAAACAGGTGGAAAAAAAAAATGTTTGGAAAAGTACCCGGGTTTAGTAAAAAAATACGGGGAGAGTAGGGGGCAAAGTGGTGAGTGCATGAACAGGGGATAATATTGTACTAGCAGTGCACAAAGACAAGGAAACGATCATACATTTCAATGCTTTTATTTAGTCATTTTGAACATAAAAAACAGGTGGAAAAAAAAAAAGTGTTGGAAAATGTACCTGGATTCAGTAATAAAGTACGGAGAGAGTAGGGGACAATGTGGTGAGTGCATGAACAGGGGATACTGAAAGAATTAAATGTCCATTTCTGAGATTGTCAGTTTAAATATCTGAACCTCCCCTGAGACGCAGCACCAGATGCAAGGTGGACTCTTTCTGGATGTTGTAGTCAGACAGTGTGCGACCATCTTCCAGCTGTTTGCCAGCAAAGATCAGCCTCTGCTGGTCAGGGGGAATGCCTTCTTTGTCCTGGATCTTTGCCTTTACGTTCTCAATGGTGTCACTGGGCTCAACCTCAAGGGTGATTGTCTTGCCAGTGAGAGTCTTGACGAAGATCTGCATGCCTCCCCTGAGACGCAGCACCAGATGCAAGGTGGACTCTTTCTGGATGTTGTAGTCAGACAGTGTGCGACCATCTTCCAGCTGTTTGCCAGCAAAGATCAGCCTCTGCTGATCAGGGGGAATGCCTTCTTTGTCCTGGATCTTTGCCTTGACGTTCTCAATGGTGTCACTGGGCTCAACCTCAAGGGTGATTGTCTTGCCAGTGAGAGTCTTGACGAAGTTTTGCTTGCCTCCCCTGAGACGCAATACCAGATGCAAGGTGGACTCTTTCTGGATGTTGTAGTCAGACAGTGTGCGACCATCTTCCAGCTGTTTGCCAGCAAAGATCAGCCTCTGCTGATCAGGGGGAATGCCTTCTTTGTCCTGGATCTTTGCCTTTACGTTCTCAATGGTGTCGCTTGGCTCGACCTCAAGGGTGATGGTCTTGCCAGTGAGGGTTTTGACAAAGATCTGCATCTATAAACAAAACAAAAAATATATATATATATTTATATATTAGGGGTTGTAATTTACCGGTGTCTAACGATTTAACGGCGCAACAGGGGGCATTGCCCCTCACTCGGACTATCACTCAAGACGATTGTGAAAATAGATTTTATTTTTGAAATATAATTTTAAAAAAATAAAAAAAAAGTTGCCAAATGCATAGGCTTTCTAGCGTTAATATGATGCTACTATAGCAACAATTTAGGACAGTCCGTTTCACATTCGCATTTTAATTGTTACATCTGACACACAAACTTTCCGCGCAAGTGGTTCAACTAAGAATGCAGCACCCCGAGTAAGCTAAAAGGTATGATGAAATAATTCTTTAATGTTTAATAGAGGGCTAGATGGTCGTAGTTAGTTGATTTTGCGGTATTGTTATTTTTTGTTGCCGTTCCAGCTTAAAATTATGCATCTGTTAAATGGGTCGCAATGAATGCGTTATGTTAGAGAATCGGTCGCATTAAGCTTGCGTTTCATTGTAAAGCAGACACAATTAAGTATTTCTGGTGGTTGTGGTGGTATCACTTGTCTGTATTTGTGGTAAAACTGCTGCCCAAGACATTATTTCCTAGATGTCAGATTTTCGAATTTGTTGCTTATGCAATTTTGTTTTATTCAATAGCAACTCTGCCATCTGTATTTGCTGAGTACCTTTTAGTAAGGTCATTCACTCAAAACATTTCTCATTCCACTGAGGTACTTTTCCCATTGCATTTCAAACTAAATGCGCTATGGACGTCTTTGAATGCTGCGCTCGTCTCAGGTCTTTATAGCAGCTTGTCGCGCATAATACATAATTCTAAAACACGGCTCTCAAGTTCAAAGAACTTTAGCTTCTAAAAACAAGTCTCTAGACCTTGCGGTCAAAAAATAAAAAACAAACTGACTGACCCGTCTTGCGACCAAAACACTATCTGTGTGAACCCAGTGTTCTAATAGTAGCGGGCAGGTTTGTTTACGGTCCGACAAATATGTGAACGGGCCACATATGTTTTTTTTTTTACTTTGTGCTACGTCATCGCCCCCTTTCGTTACACCTCAGCCACCCCCTCATCAGTGCTGCGCTGGCTCGGTATTTACATCATAGTTAAGCAATATCACGAGCAATAGGCTAAGTGCAATATCACACGAGTGCAAATGTGATACTGATCTTATACAACAGTTCAGTAAGTTAATATTGTGTTATTTTAGACAATGTTGTCTGTTTTGCTAAATTTTGCCAATGAAAATATAAAGACATAGCAGAACTGTTCATCTACACAGCGGCATTTCATTTCTTAAAGGGTTAGTTCACCCAAAAATGAAAATTAACTTGTGTTTTACTTAACCTCGAAGCATCCTAGGTGTACATGACTCTTCTTTCAGACGAATCCAGTCACCTAGGATGCTTCGAGGGCAAGTAAAAAAAAAAAAAAAATTTGAGGTAAACTAACCCTTTAATGCACGTTTTGAACAAATTGGGTGACCCATTTGGCGCATTCAACCATTGGCGCGTTGGATTTGAAGCCACACTGCACAGACCGATTGGTGTATGACATCAAAGGCCAGCGAGAGCAATTCAAAAGCATAAGGAGCCGTCTGCTCTCTATAGCCCTCACAGTACTTTGATGTCACACACCGATCGGTCTGATGGTGATGATCCGCTTCAAGTCGAACAAGCCTAATGATTCAATGGACCGTTCATAACAATAACAAAATATTTCTTGCTGAAGCTACTTTTTGTAATGTCTATTTGATGCTTTACACAACGACTTTAAATGATCTTTTGGGAGTAATTTCTCAGCCAAATTTGATGTGCAATTAATTTGTGATTAATTAATCGCCACATCATGTAATTAATTATATTAATTTTTAATAGCTTACCAGCCCTAATATACATCTCATCAACCATGCATCAACTAATTTAAAACTATCCGAAAACATTAATTTACAGCAAAATGAAAGCAGAGAGGGTTGCACGCTAAATCGAAATGGAATCGAGATCGCAAATCGACAGTGAAGCACGGTTCTGTGATCAGCAGTAAATCTCCATCCAAAGGCCAGAGGGCGCTCTCGCACTGAAACTCCAAATAAGCCTCGCAGAAGAACTGCAGCTGAATAAACAGAAGATTCAACTGCTTTCATTGATTCAACGTGACTAATAAACATGTTATTATTATAATTTTCATTAAAATACAAGTATATTTATAATGCAATGCCTTTATCACTGCTTAAATACTATGAAATGTTGCGTGCCTTATTCTGTGTAAGAAGTCACATCATCTCACAGAAGGATTTATTTCAAACACTTGACCGACATTATGAAGTGAGTTTGGAGTAAAAATTTGTTATTAAATGTGGTATTTTCACATGCTTTCAGATGGAGCAGCATTTACTTCACAGAGCCATAGTTCACTGAGAAGCTATGCAAACAGCTGTCATTATCGCGAACGATTTCTTCGATTTCAGAATCGCGCAAAAAAATAAACTGCGATTTTTTTTTTTGCGTAACTTGTCAGTGAACTACGGTTATGTGTAGTAAATTCTGCTCCATCTGAAAGCACGTGATGATGATTTCCTGCTGATTACAGAACCGGCATTACTGTCAGAATGCGCATGACAAATCACATTCGATTAATCGTGCAGCCCTAGCAGAGATCATAGATGAATGCTTTAGGCTTCTGAAAGATTTACTAAACGCCACACAAAACTCCAAAGAAATCCAGCTTGATTGTGATAGCACTATGCTCTAGCAAGTTAAGTATTTAACTGCACCTCACTTGCGTTGGTCAACCAGAAAAGTTTGAAGGCAGCTCTGTCAACCACAAATAATGGCACGAATTCAGGGCAGAACTAACATTTTGTTCTGGGGGGTTGGCCTTACATAATCAATTTATCACGGTTTACTACACTATTAGCATGACTTAATTTAATTGATACATTCGGTTTTTATTTTCTCACTTTAATATAAAAAGCATTTGCTTAAATAAGAGTAACGTTAACATGATTAAACAGTGATACGGTACCCTTAACCAGAAGGACTTTATTTCAACGTTTTTTTCCCCTTAATTTTTACTTTTT
Source organism: Sinocyclocheilus grahami (assembly GCF_001515645.1). Taxonomy (NCBI): domain Eukaryota; kingdom Metazoa; phylum Chordata; class Actinopteri; order Cypriniformes; family Cyprinidae; genus Sinocyclocheilus; species Sinocyclocheilus grahami. The sequence goes on from NW_015505632.1 coordinate 609,593, forward strand.
AACGATTTTCCCGAAAGACAATTTTGAGACTGGCAGTGGAAAATGACAAACGTAAGTACTTGCTAAAAGTACCTGCTAAACGGTCGTCTTATATTATTATTATATCCTACATATCAAAATATAACATACTCGGTTATCTAAAAAAAAATAATCTGAAATAATTTTCAAAAAGTAAATAAACGACAGCAGAACTACGAGAGGTTTTGTTTTATTTAAAAACTGTACTGCGCAACACCATACAACCTTTCTCTAACATGGCGGCGTTACAGTAACATCCGGGCTCTTTGTTCACAGTGCACTATGATTCAGCAAAAATACATCTGATACCCGATCGTAAAGCACGAATATAATAACTTCACAAATAAGTAGCAAACACATCCATTTTGTAACGTAACCTTTGATGTTACGCTTCTAACTCGGATTAAAAGAATTGTGAATTACAGCTTAATTTGTTTTAGACATCTAAAAAAGACCGACAAGAATCAATACAATACAACAACACATTAAGAACGTATTCTTAAAGTCTTGAATAATATTATCAAACCAATTGGATGTTCGTTCTCACCTTTTAGAAAAGCTTGTAGACGTTTGATATTTCTTCTGAAAATGTACGCGTCCTCTTCTTCGTAGAAAAACCTGCCGCTGACCGCGAGCGCGGCTGTATTTATACAAACCCAGGGGAGTGACGTTTATGGGACATCACATGACAAGATCCTTCCGCTGTCAAAACTTCTGTTTGTTAAAACGTTCAAATATGCTTTCAAACTAAAGATTTATATGATGTTTTTTTAGAAATGACATGCTTTGTATATGTATTTTAAATGTATAATTATTATCACAAAGTATCAAGAAAGGAAGTCAGAATATGCTAGAATGGGCTGGCCTTTGGAACACCCTTCAGGCAGTGATTGGCTGGTTGTGTTGTTTGTTCGCTTTGCGGCGATTCAGTCGTTTGGAATCTGGGCCAGGCAAAGAGTAGGGCTGTGTCATACAGTGATAACACAAATAGAATAGTCTGGAAGATTTCATATTCTTAAATCAGTCTTGCTAATAATTGTATCAAAAACTACAATCCCTTGTTAAAGTTATGGGACCAGTTATGCATGTTTTTGTGTTTTTAAAGCATAATTATAGCCCAGAAATGACAGGCTTTTGTCCCCAAAATAGTATTTGCTCAAAAACATGGTTTGTTAACCAAAATCAGCTTCACTGTAGCTGTGTTTCCATGAAGTACATTGTGTTTTAGCCTAGGCTTTACAGAGTTGTGTCAACCAGCACGCTTAATATAGAATGCAATGTGTGATAGATGGCATTGCTTTGAAACAAGTTGGCCTCAGACATGCTGCCTGCAGTATCTGTTGCAGCAGTGTAGGTCATTTTCTCTGGCTAAGTTAACAGACATTCACCACTGTTACAAAGTAGGACCTGACTTATAAATAAAGTGATGGGATTTTGTTAGCTTTACTTTGTTAGTCTTGGCACTATCCTCTGTTATTACAGAAAGGTGTAATGCTAAAGTTATAATTTTCATGGCTTCATTCAATTTTCTATACTCTACATAATATGGTTTGGTCAGAAATCTGTTATTTCCCATGTGACTTTGTGTTGCCATGGCAAAAGACAAGCATGCATGGACAAAACTACAAACAAGATGAACCAGCTCTAAATTTGTTCTGAAGTTTCCCCGATGTATTGCTGGTTACCACCTGTTGTAAGCAGTTTGTTTCTTTTACCAGAACGTACAGTACTGTGGGTGTGATGTTAAAATAAAATAGGCTACCATAAAATAATTACTCAAGATGATTAAACATTAACTGGCTTGGACTTCAAAAGGAGACTGTAATGTGAAACCGCTCTTTGAACCTTGTTTATCTGGACAGTCATCCACTTAGTGGATTAGTATCATTGTGGAATCAGGCCCCTGTTCCGTCTTCCGGGAGCATGAACAGCTGCTGCAAGATTATCTAGATCACCCAACTAAGCAAGTTTTCTTGAAAACTGAGGGGTGGGGGAGATTTTACATTTAGACTTATTTCACTTCTTAAACAGGTAAAAGTTTAAGAAGAAAACCAGGACAAGATAGTGATCTTTAAGATGGTGTCATCAGTTTGTTTTTAGGATTATAGATATGGTCTCGTCTGCTGTTACATTTGGGTCTCCATCTTAACTCAGTGACACTTGGCACTTGAAAGTGATCTAATAATATCACGAGTTGGTCAGCATTTATGTTAATATAAATTTGAGATCTCTATTTTACCTCACTGCTCTTCTAAAGTGATAATGTCATTTGTAGTGTTTTTGCTTTATGTTCTTAAAAGCAAAGATGTGCTTTCTATTGAAGGAAAAGTTTTCCAAGGAAATTACAGGAAATACATAACATAAACGTCACTAGAAATTTCCTGGTTATCATTGCCTGACCCGTGCTGATACATATCACATGATTTGCCACATCACTGAACTCAAAAGACTTTGTTCAGATCTAGATCTTGCGTACCTTGAACTTTCAGGAGGCTGGAAATGTTCAATATATTCCTGCCTGTAATTTAATCTGTTATTAACACCAGACGATACAAATACAGGATGTTAAGAAATAAGCTGTAATGCTAATATTTATATAACTTGCCTATGTTTAAAGTTTCGCCATATTGTTTGAATATCTTTGTCAATGACGGAAGACTTTTGGCATCACATCACATTTGACTGATGTTCACATTCACATCACATTTGACTGATTGACTAATGTTCATAGACCATCTGTATTATGTCATTTTTTTGGTCATTTAGTCATTTATCAGATGCTTTTATCCAAAGCGACTTACAAATGAGGACAACAGAAGCAATCAATTGTAGTATTAAAACAACTAAAAACAGATCCAAAACTAAAAGCTACAACTTTAGAAATACTACCTATACACATTTAAAAAAATAAAGAGATTGAATAAAAAAAATTCTAAACTTAACATTTAAATGAAAAACAACAAACAAAGCTAAAAACAATTCAAAATATTAAAGAACAAAAGGTATGAGTATAATAATGATTCTAACATAACACTAAGGCAAACATGTATACATGACTTATTTATATTTATGCAATACAGTTCAGCCTGTTTCGAAGAAAACAGGTTTTCCTGCTCTGCTGTTATCCTGGACTTTGTCTGGGCTTGTATTACAACAGCTGAACGGGTGGAACCAGATGACGCCGAGGGCAAAATGAGCTGGTTGAGGCATGTGACCCAGCCACTCAACAGTGGTTGTTCTGTTTTGCAAGCAGTAGTGATGGTTATCAACAAAGTATGGAATGTTCTACAGGAGAGCATGACTTAACAGTTTAAACCGGTTAGGTTGAAGACGACAAGCAACCAGTTTACCATACATTAAGTTAGAGGTGCTAAGCGAATGGCGCACTTAACTAAAGACAAAAGGTAGGCTATAAGTAACCTTATCTTTCCCTGCGTCATGAAAAGAGAGTTCGACATTAAACACAAAATACACGGGTGTTTATCTTTGCCTATCCCAACTAAAAAACAATCCCTTAAATAATTACATTTTAAATAACTATATTGAACTAAAGTCCCTTGATCGCATACATTGGTAAGTACATTAGCCAATGAGGTACAGATCGTCTGAAGTACTTGTCAACTTGTTTTTCCAGGGAGCGTGATGGTCTTGTGAAACACACCGGAGGTTGCCACTGTGGCGCGGTGCGTTTTGAGGTGTGGAGCGCTCCAGATTTACACGTGTTCAGTTGCAAGTAAGGACCATCTACAGCCAATTAACACACTCCCAGAACAATGGTCAAAACGTGTGATTGTGTGATCACGTGGATGGCTTTCTGAATACTTTGCAGTGGAAAGTGTCATCTGGGTCATTCGAAGAAATGGGGGTATTTTACATAATGGAAAGCCTTAAATCATTCTGTTAGGCAAAGAATGTCTTTAAATGTTAATGCCATCAGTGTCACGGCACTACGAGGTAAAATATAGTGTTGATGCTGATATTTCTACAAATAGCCTATTCATTTGTAAATAATCAGTTGTTTACAAATCATGATGATGTTATCTATTTCAAATGGACAGACGTAGGACGAAAATGTGATAAAAATTATGTTATTATGATTATCATATGATTGTGAGTTGTATTTATGAAATTGTACATCAGAGATGCTAGATACAAGTTGGTGTCAGCTTTTCATAGTTAGTCATTGTTTTCATATAAGAGACTAAAGTCCCCTTTCCATGAGGTAACCCACCTGATTGTTTCACTTTCTTGTGTCTCAGTTGCAGTATTTGTACAAAGAAACAGAATCTCCACTTCATTGTGCCAAAATCCCAGTTCACCTTGCTGCAGGTATGGGATTTGAAGCATGTACACTGGAGCTCTAGAGGCTGGATGTTTGGTGTAGAATAGATGAAGAGTGTAAAATACATTTGTTCAGAATGCAGATAATCCTAAATCATACAATTATCACGTTTCTTAGGGATCAGACAACATAACCACATACACATTTAATACACACATGGCCAAGCACACGTTCTGCACAACGTGTGGTGTCCAGAGTTTCTACACGCCACGTTCCAACCCTGATGGATTTGGTGAGTTGATCAGAAAGCTTTTTGGATGTTTTATTTGATTAGTTAATTTTTACTGCATGCAAATTGATTATAGACGCAGTACCTTGCTTTCTACTAAATTATTCATTTTATTGTTGAAGAAAAATGTTTGCTCTGTTATATGTGTGTCTTTTTACAAGTTAGAAATCTGCCATGTGTTTACAGGTGTGACACCTCACTGTTTGGACCCTGGAACAGTGAGCAGTGTCACTGTAGAAGACTTCTGTGGGCAGAACTGGGAGGAAAGTATGCAGAAGCATCAAACTATAAGAAGTATGTCAAAACAAACAACAGACACATGACTCACTGTTTCTATTGGTCAACTAAGCTCTAAGACTAAATTGTACTCTCCTGCTTCTCAAGGCAGTTTTAATGATATATTAGTGACACCATGAATCAAACTCAAGGTTTTGTGACTTTTAAGGACACATACTGTATATGCTAATGTACTCCAAATTGTTGACAAAATTCACTTGAACAGATATAAACATTTACAATAAATATTTATTTTCTGAGAAACTGGACCAAAAATATTCATGAATCATCTTGTACACACAGATTTTTTGAAATAGCTTATTTTAGTCTAGAATGAAAACATCATCTCCCTCTAAATTATATATTGCTTCCTTAAGAAATGTATCAACAGACATATATGAAAAAAATATGTAGCAAAACTGAATCATAGTAATATAGATATTTGTGAGAACTTGATGAAGATTGTTGAATGATATATACCCATGTTTGCATTGTGTTAATGTCTGTTTGTATTGAGGGTGTCGGCTAAGAGGAAACCTAATAAAAATTAATTTATCAAAACAAAAACAAAAATCTGTCTTTTTTTCCCTCTATCAAATTTATATTAAACAAAATTATCGCATTGCTCTACATTGGCATATGTTTGAAGTCATCACAGAACATATACTAATAGAGTTACAGACTTCGCTCAAAGAAATCAGAAACACATGTCAGTTTTGAAACCATACTGAATCATAAGATTTGGTACAGTACTTATTGATCCATTTGGAACAGTGCTTTACTTGGAACTCTACTTTAATAAATCCAGTAACAACAAAGTCCAGTAACAAGAAGTAACAGAAAGGGTAAATAATATACAGAATCACATTTTGTCCTTCATTCCCTGCATACTCAATGGCACAATCTGTGTTTTGGATTTAACTCCCCAAAACCTAAACCTCCCCAGAAATCTGGCTTTCAGAATATTGTATTGTTTGGTATAAAATTCTCTAAGTTTCTTTATGCCAGCAGTTCTCCATTAGTGTCTGCAGGTTGGATATGCTGACTGAACCTTATTGATATATGCTGTCACTGTATTCATATTTGGAATGACGTAAACCTTTATTAAAAAATGTCAGTGCATAACTTTAGTCCTACATGGACAGAAACAGTGCCCAAGACAATCTAAGCTAATAAATCTTCACATTCTTTGTTTCCACGGTGATGGCCTGGAATGTGTTTACAAGCATGTAGCGCGAGAAAAGTATGTAGAGCCGGCGGAACCACAGCAGCTGAGAGCGATGACAGAGCATGGCTTTCTGAGGAAGGAAGAGGAGAGAGAAATGAACAGACTGTAAGACAAGAGCAATGACATGCATTTTTTGAGTAGATAACTGTGAGGAGATTTATCTCTTTTATATGACTTATATTAATATAACTTAATGAAATTAAGTAGATGACCTGACTCAAGATGACAAACGAACACACAACAGGGCTGAACATGCTATCATCTGCATGCTACTGTTAGAAACCAGACTGGTAGGGCCAGTTCAGGCTTCGGCAGGTCAGACAGAGGAACCTCTCAGCAGGATTAGTTCATGTTCACAGTAAAGGTTCAAAAGTACCAATGTGTTAATAAGCAATATAGCCATTGTTTTTGAGAAGGAGCTTTTCAGTTATGCACGCAAGTTATGAATGCTCTGTATTCATAGTCTGTCATTCAGCGTCTCGTTTGGGAATTCATCTGAAAACAGCTGGACTGTAAAAACTGAGAATCACGTGACAGACTTGTAAAGTTTGGAAGTCATAACCGATCACTTCTGATCATTACTGATCCAGGGTGTCTAGTTTTAGTTCAGGGGTCATTAAGTATAATCTGAGCTTAAGCTCTTTGTTTAAACACGATTGATGACGCACCTTGGCACGTTTATACTCCTCCCATCCAATGATGCAGCAGAAATCAGAGGGGAAGAGCCAGCTGACTGGCAGCTCTAGGACTGACACGTACTTTCTGAGTAAGCTGATGGAGTGAAGAGAGAAGATCTGACAACCTGTGGGGACAGACAGATTTTAAAAAATGTAAAACTTCGTGCAGGGTTTCCACATCTTTTCATCAATGAATTGGACATTTCTAATTATTATAAGATTAAGATTTAATTATTTCATAGAGATTGTAGTCATAATAAGCAGTGCTGTGACTATGGTGTTGTCTACATACTACCAAGGATCTTTACTAAATAAAATTGAAAAAAAAAAAAATTAAATACAGTAATACAACGATTAAGAAAAAATACAAATAGGTTGACCTGCACCTTATAGGTTTGTTTCTTCTTTTTTAATTACATTATGTAGGGACTCTTTAAACAAAATGTACATTCTTTTAAATTTTTTTTAAAATGAAATTAATACTTTTATTCGGTAAGGATTTGTTAAATTGACCAAAAGTGACAGTGAAGAAACTTATGTTACAAAAGATTCCTCTTTAAATAAATGCTGTCTGATCTTTCTATTCATCAAAGAATACTGAAAAAAAAGTTTCACAGTTGTATTATACAGTAAGTAGCTCAAATGTTTTCAAGATTGATAATAATATATTTCTTGAGAACCAAATAAGCATATTAAAATGATTTCTGAAGGATCATGTGACGACCATATTTAAATAAAGTTATTTTAAATTGTATTAATATTTCCTAATATTATAGTTTTACTGTATTTGGATCAAATAATGCAGCCTCGGTGAGTATGACTTCTTTCAAAAACATTACGAAAATCTTACAGGCCCCAACTTTTAAATGATAGTGTATGAAGGGCATGAACAAGCTGCTTCTTAATACTGACAGTTAATGACAGGGTCGTCAGAAAGTAGATCTGGCTGATTAAAGAAACACTAGGGCCTAGAGTTTGACTGAGTATATGTTAAGTAAAATAAGATCTATCCAATAAGATCTAGCAGATGGAAAACACTGGATTAACAGGACTAACCTGTCCTCAGTATGAGTGGACTGACTCTGAGAAAGAAATTCAGCTGGAAATTTAATGTGGCAGATTTTTAAATGTGGCGTGTGAGATTAGAAAGCAGTCTGAAAGAACACTGCCCACTGAAATTACCCTTTGAAAATATTTTTATCATTAGCCCACTGAGCATAAAACACTTGTTTGTGTGAGAGCATATCGACCCCTAGTGGTCTGAGTCATGAAATGACCGTTTCATTTGTATCAGCTCTAATCTATCAGATGCTTTAGCCTCATCATTCTTTGCTTTTAGACACAATGGAGACACAGAAGAACTGTGACCTCAGACATTCCCTTGCTCGGAAGTAAGAGAGGGTTGGTCTAGTTCAGTGCTAGATTCTGGGAAAATGTTCAAGGAAGTATACTGGAAGTGTTTTCTAGAGTGTACCAGCGGGTGGAGTACTTTGCCTAGAAAACATACTAGCAAGATGTGAAGGAGACTTCTAGTCTTACTCTACTGATAATTAATCATTAAAATAATATTTAACATAATATTATGTATTACTTAACATAATCTAATGAGACTCACCTTCAGGTAGTCGTCCAGCAGAAGCTAGATGCCTGTTCCCAAAGACATGAAGGAGAAACACCCAAACATGATTAATGTAACACACCAAACTAATAAGCACATATGCCCTAAAAAACATATTCTCAATGAGAAAATAAATTAACCTGATAAACAGACCATAGAAAATATTAATACTTCTTCAGAAAATGCAAAAAAAAAAAAAAATTGTCTTGCGGCACTGACAGAATTTTAAGCATTTTTGTAAGCATTATGTTCTCTAGGATTTGCAAATCAATTTCTTATTTTTCAAAAGATCCTTTACATTTATTATTATTATTATTTTTTAATTTGATGTATCCAGGTAATATATATATATATATATTTTATTATTTTTTTTGTAGAAAAAAATTTAGAACCATAGATAAAGTGTTTTTCATAACAAAGATTATTCCAAACAAAATTTTAAAATTAGGTGTCCGATGGGGTTAATGTCAGGGCTCTGTCTGGGCCAGTCAAATTCTTCCACACCAAACTCATCCAACCATGTCTTTATGGACCTGGGTCACATTCATGGTGGAACAGAAAAGGGCCTTCCCACAAAGCACTGCATTGTCCAAAATGTCTTGGTATGCTAAAGCATTAAGATTTCTGAATACCGAAATAGATGTTTCTCTCTCTCTCTCTCCCATTATTCTGTGTGTGTGTTTGTCTTAAGGACACACACACTTCCTGAGGTCTGGGTTTTTCTCAGATTAGAGTGAGCTCTAAATCCATATACAGTTCCTGGAACTGTCTGTCATGGCCTGGCTCTCCCAGTCACACCACCTGTGTTGGCCCAGAACTCAGCCTGAGACGACCCAGTCCCAGCGCCAACTTCACCACTGCTTCCTCTCGCTCTCCTTCTCACACAGACAAATAAATTAATCTACAACAGCCCAGAAGAGACAGATGTCTGAAAAGATTGGCTCTGTTTCTTATAACTAAACATTGCTCAACAACTGAACGCTGTTTGTTCTGGCTGTTTTACTGCAAAGCTTCATGCAAGTCATTGCCTCACACCAGCAGAAAGCTTTATCTCCTGTTGTCTGGATGCCTTTATCACCCGTATTAATGATTTAAGCTTTGAAACCCTAGTGCAGAAGAAAGGATTGGGATTCATACAGTGTGAAGGTATGAGGCAAAGTCCTGCTTCACGCTTAATTGTTGCAAACACTCAAACAACAAACTGTCTGATCCAAGACCGAGGGTTTAGATTTCCTCTCCTTCTGAACTGATTCAGTGTTTTGCTGCTCTGCCGGAATGTGTGTAATGTGAGCAATTATTTGTAGTAATGGAATTATACCTAGATTCAGCTGAGTGCATATGTTTGCACACCCCCTTTGTCAACTATAGGTTATAGACCCCTTGCAATTTCTACAAAAATAAGAGATAAAATTTTATTTTATGTCATTTTTTATTTAATACTGAGAATGTGCATTAGGGGACGACAGCCTTCAGTTTCTTTCTTTTTTTATTTGATTGACTTTGCATTTAACTTCACTGCACTACATGGTGCCAAATCTAAGTGTATATTAAGGAGCCTGGACATGTTCAGATTTGACATGAAATATCTTCACACCATCCTACTGTGAGACCAGTATGTATATCTATGCTGGTCCTGACTGGTTTGTGTTGGGTATATCTGGTTTGGTAATAGCCTAACTTGTGGACTATCACAGTCTTGCCGTTCACCAGCAAAATCTAGATGGTAAAGCTGTTCGACCAAAGACGTGCTGATTAAGCTAAGATAACTAGCTGAGATGCTGGACTGTTCAGCAGGGTATGTGGGCAATATCAGCTCTTTGCCATTTCATTTGGATCCTAATATACTTGGTTTACCTCTAATATAAACAACTTAGGTAATGTTAAATAAGCAATATTAGGTTGTTTCCTTTTTGAAATTGTAACAAAATGTACACATCAAACAACTGGCCTAATGTCAGAGAGTCTCTGTTCTTGCTAAAGCTATTGTAACTGTTGCTTTATTTTTAGAATGTAGTACAACTTATTTTTTTAACTTTGCAAGTCCTTCTCACATCCTGTTGCCGTTCACCAGCAAAATCTAGATGGTAAAGCTGTTCGACCAAAGACGTGCTGATTAAGCTAAGATAACTAGCTGAGATGCTGGACTGTTCAGCAGGGTATGTGGGCAATATCAGCTCTTTGCCATTTCATTTGGATCCTAATATACTTGGTTTACCTCTAATATAAACAACTTAGGTAATGTTAAATAAGCAATATTAGGTTGTTTCCTTTTTGAAATTGTAACAAAATGTACACATCAAACAACTGGCCTAATGTCAGAGAGTCTCTGTTCTTGCTGAAGCTATTGTAACTGTTGCTTTATTTTTAGAATGTAGTACAACTTATTTTTTTAACTTTGCAAGTCCTTCTCACATCCTGTTGTGGAGTTAATTCTTGCATTATGACATTAGCATAAGGTTACCTGAGGGTCATGTAGATGGCAATATGATTTGCATGTCCACTCACACCTCTGCCATCAAATGTCAGTACCTGCGGAAACACATGACATAAAACAGAGAATGCTAAATGCAATAATTTGTTTATATTTGTTAATGCACAAGGTATCATGAACTAACAATGACCAATACTTTAACCTACACTACAGTTTGGGTGAGTAAGATTTAAAAAAAGAAAATAAATTAATACTTTTGTTCAGTAAGGATGCATACAATTTTCAAAAGTGACAGTAAATGCATTTATAATGTACAAAATATTTCTATTTCAAATAAATGTGGTTCTTTTAAATGTTTGCTCTTTTCATCAAAAAAAAATTAAGGTTTCAACAAAAATATTAAGTAGCATAACTTTTTTAACACTGATAATAATAATAAATGTTTCTTGAGCATTAAATCTGCATATTAAAATGATTTCTGAAGGATCATGTGACAATGAAGACTGGAGTAATGGCTGCTGATAATTCAGCTTTGTGAACAGGAATAGGTTACATTTTAAATATATTAAAATAGAAAACTGATGTTTTAACAATATTATTTCACAATATTGCTCTAATAAGAATAAGAGTTTGTTTTATTTGTATATTATATGCATTTGTAATGTGTAACTTTGTTCTTATTTTTTAATAAAATAATGACAACGATTTTTATCTTCGCTCACTTTGGCCTAAATGTGTATATATATATATATATATATATATTTTTTTTTTTACCATATAAGGTTTTAAAAAAAAAATAGGGAAATTAGTTTGGCTGTACTGCTCAGACAACTTGCAAAATAGTAAAACCAACATGACAAAGAATCGTGATAAAATTGAAAAGGTTTTGCCATATCGCCCACCCCTACTTGAAAGCTTTTTTCCCTGTCTGCATTCTTTCTTCCCACTGAAGAACAGGGGTGAAAAGGTGAACACAAGATGAAAAAACAAGCAAAAGAAAAGAACTTGAAAATAAGATGAAACACAAGCCAAAGAAAAGCAGCAATTTGAAGACTCAGCAGTGGACTTGGTGGGAGTTGTTGCCAGAACTGTGTGGAAACACTTCTATCTGTGTATCGTCTGCTGTGTCACCAGACGAGGGATTCTGTCTTTGGGAATGGGTGTTTTCCAAGTGGCTGCTGCACACAGCTTGAGAGTGCCAAGGGTGGAGGAAAATATGGTTGACAAAATAATAGATTGTGGCAGGTATGTAGATTGTTGCCATACACAACAAGGCGAGTGAGTCAGCTTTCAGAAGAGACTATTGGCATGAACAAGAAGGAGGACAAATCCAAATGCTGTGAACAGCAGAGAGACCGAATATAAATATGTTTACATACATGGTAATAATCAAGCTACAGTGAAATTTTACAAAGTGCCAGTCTGTAATATTTAAATGATAAAATCTGTCTTTCGGACCATGGCCAATCCTAGTTTTAATAACATGTACATGCTGGACGAAGCCAAGCAACAATTCCGTTATCTGTGTCTGTTAGTTTGATTTCATGTAAACAAAAATCGGACTGGTACGGTTTCAGTCGGATGAAGGCGTTTACATAACCTTTTAAAATGATAAATCACTGCATCAGTCCAACTGGAATCGAACTCTCAAGTGCATGCAAGCACACTTACTGACATTTGCCTATGAGAAGAACGCAAGATAATCATGTCTGCACACACATTCACATTTTTATGTAAAGCATAAGGAGTCAAAGACTTAGTTTGAATCAGAATCAAAGTCTGGTACAAACAGCAGTAATGCACATCTGTTTAAATCAGAGGAGGCTTTTTGTGTAATAGTGCTCTACCCACAATCCTCTGCTCCTTGTGAGAGAGTGGTAAAGCGCACAAGATGGCCACCACTCTTTTCCCACACGTCTGAAAGCCAAAGTCAAATTGGAGTGTAATGTTATAGCGCAACATCAGTATTTCCATCCCCACAGCCTCTCCGGCTTAAATCAAACATGAAATTAAGGGTGCAGCGGAACCGTGTGCAGATCCACTGGATTCAGCCTGTATTAGTGAGTGTGCGGTTTAAAGTCAGACTGGTGTGTTGGTGTATAGCTGGGAGTCTGGCAGGAAGGATATCAGCTGATGTTTGCATGAACACTTATGGATGATAGTCGATGGAGGTAAACCAAGTCATGTTGCAAGAACAGTGTTTTGTTTACTGGCTTGTTTATGCTAGTCTTGGCGTTCTTTGGGAATGTCATGGCATGCGGGCTGAGAACGAGGGAGAGGGAAGGAGAAAGAAAACACTAAACAGCACACGTGAGAAAGAGAGAGGAGGTGCAAGAGGGAAAAATATTTGTTCATGTATTTTTTGGGAATCTTTTCTGGAAGTCCTTAGTGCAGACTGATAGATATCTCTGCATTGGCTTGCCAGCAGTGACCCTGGGGAACCACATGTGTCTGCTTCAGCCGAGTTCAGCGGTATTATGGGACATTACAGCATGTGTAATTAGGGCTAAATTCAGGGGGCCAATGAAAAGCTCGCCTGACTGAATTAATCTTACTGATACGTTCTCACTCAAAGCAACCTCATGAGAAAGACTCAAGCAACCAGATAGGAAAGTAAGCACAGTGAAAAGCTGGAGTCTCTGGAAATCTCTGCAGCAAACGCTCAGATCAGTGGTTCTCAACCTCTTTGACTCATTGTCCAACACATTTTTCAAAGCCCCCCACAATATAGGGTAAGATATTTCTGCTATAATTATGACAAGGCTAATTGTTTTAATATTTTTTATAAACAGAAACAATAGTTTTTAGGGCTAAGAAAAAATAATGTATATATGTTTCTTGTTCATTTTAAGAATTGTATTAACAAGTTTACTTAGTTGAGAACCACCTGTTACATGACCATTTAAAACTTCCATCCGATCCAGGGTTAGTCTTTTATGCTTAACTAAAATCTTAACTTAGAGGTCTAAAAATGTTTATTGATTATATATTTATCTTTGGTCACGTGCTAAAGTTCATCTGCAACCATGTTTTTTGTCTAAGTACTGATTCGTTCTCAATTCATTATTAATAATAACCAAAGTAAACATTTTAGATATCCTTTGGGGACGTTCTACGAAAAAGCACACACTTGTTTCCTGTTTCTTAAGAGTTTTTTAGTGCACTCTACTCTTTCATAGATTTAGGCCTCTCAGTGGTCTCAACTTCACGACTGTACCACTGTCATGTTAAATTGTACACATACTCTTCAGTCTTCTGGATAAGGTTGATAGCAACATTCTAGAAGTTTCCTACCACACTTATGCTGTAGTTTCGGATGTGTTTGAGGATCTGAGAGGAGATCAGTGCAGTGCTCCACTGGACCGCGGGGTCATCTGGAAGCTCTCTGCATGAACAAAAGGAGAGGAGGGAAAAACATAAAAGCATTATATGGAGATTTCACACACTTTTATTACACAGAAAATTAAAAACTGAGACATGTAGGCAACTACACTTTTACAGTTTTAGTAAAGTCAGTCAAGTAAAAAGTAAAAAGTAATTGTGCAATGAAGTGAAAAATAAAGTTACACTTCTAATTGTGAGATATAAAGTGACACTGCAAAAAATAAAGCCACATTGGGACAAAGTCACAATTACCATCTTTTTACTGAGAAACAGGCTCTCTCTATCAATGAACATCAATTTTTCCATCTGTGTGGAAACTGACTTTTGACTTAACAAGCACAAGTAGCATTATATATAATACTAAAGACAAATGATGGAAGAGGTTTGTGTATATACAACTCTGTCCATGTTTTATGTGTAAGTTTGATTTGGACTGAGCAAAAAGCATTTAAGTGCCAACACACACACAGCTGCAACAAAACAGTAAGGTCCTGGAAGGGCAGGTTTTGGCCCGAGGGCTGCAGTGGTGAGCGAGTGTCTCTCTATCTGATTTACTGCCACAGTCTCACTACCGCTCAGCTGGAATGCATCCCACAGTCCTCTCTGAAGTCTGGGATCAAAGGTCACACGGGCTTTTCCCTCTCATTCATCTGTAACTACAGCTCAGGGAAAACAAGGGCCATGCATCAATCTCTCTTTCTTTTTTTCTCTTTCTCACACACACAACTTTCACTTGAACACCCCACATAGCTACTGTGTAATGTATTGGGGTCAGAAGAAGCGCCACCCACTGTGGACAATTAGTTAAGCGCATGTTGTTTTGTTCTCTAGCTATTTTTTACTCCTAGACACCTTTATCAAACATCAAATATTAGAAGAGCAGAAAGATAAAGAGAACAGCTGAGGGTCAAGAACGAGAGACAGAAGCTCCAAAACATAGTAGGCTGCCTACATAGACAGTATTTTAAGTCATTGTAGGTGTATTTGAGAAGTGAAGGCGATTCCAAAACTTTTTTGCCAAATTCTAAAGAAGCATATATAGTTCTAAGACTGCATCTATTTGATTAGAAATACAGTAATATTATTACAGTATTAATATTATTAATAATTATATATATACTTTATATATATATACAGTGGGGAAAATAATTATTTGATCCCCTGCTGCTATCCGTTAAAATAAACCTACCATAAAAATTACAGACCCTTCATTTCTTTGTAAGTGGGCAAACTTACAAAATCAGTAGGGAATAATTAGTACATTAGTGCTGTCAAACGATTAATCTCATCAAAAATAAAAGTTTTTGTTTACATAATATATGTGTGTGTACTGTGTATATTTATTATATCTATACACACATATTTAAATTGTTATTACAATTGAAAATAAATGTTTTTTCTATTCAAATATATTTTAAAGTGTAATTTATTCCTGTAATGGCAAAGTGGCAAAGCCGAATTTTCAGTGTCGAATGATCCTTCAGAATTCATTCTAATATGTGACCCTGGACCACAAAACCAGTCTTAAGTCGCTGGGGTATATTTGTAGCAATAGCCAAAAAAACATTGTATGGGTCAAAATTATTGATTTTTCTTTTATGCCAAAAATAATTAGGATATTAAGTAAAGATCATATTTCCATGAAGATATTTTGTAAATTTCTTACTGTAAATATATCAAAACTTAATCATTTTTGATTAGTAATATGCATTGCTAACTTTAAAGGTGATTTTCTCAGTATTTTTATTTTTTTGCACCCTCAGATTCCAGATTTTCAAATAGTCCCATTTTTGAAATCTCGGCCAAATATTGTCCTATCCTAACAAACCTTACATCAATGGAAAGCTTATTAATTCAGCAGATGATGTATAAATCTCAATTTCAAAACATTGACCCTTATGACTGGTTTTGTGGTCCAGGGGCACATATGTTGATTTGGTTCTCAAGAAACATTATCAATGCTGAAAACATTTGTGCTGTTTAATATTTTCTGTTTTATTTATTGATGAACAGAAAGTTCAAAAGAACAGCATTCTTACGATAGTAAATGTGTCATGTCAATTGCTTAACATCATGTTTTTGAAACAGAGTCAGAGAAAGCAAGAGAAGAAGCTAAAAAAGTTCAACATGGATTCTGACTGGCAGAAGGGCAAACAAAACCACTAGAGGACTCTATCTACACTGATTCAGTGGTCAGATATTGAACATGGCAGGGTAAAGTGGACTGTGATTGGCTGAGAGGGTTGGGCTGGCATTGCATACCATTTGGCACTGAATGCGTTAAAGACAGCCAGCAGCAAAATCCCAGCTCAAGGTCACGGGGTAAAACGAGAAGAGGGGGAGTGAAAGTCAGAGTGAGGCAGAGACAGATAAAAAGATAGAGAGAAACAGTGTGAGTTGAATTGAGGCCACCTCCCTCTCTCCTCTCCTAAACTCACAATGGGGCTTGACAGTTGTTTCTGTTCTTTTGTGATGGATCTGCACACAAATCAAATGCTGGTCAGGGTCATGGGGTCGGCTCTGGAGGACACCATATCAGAGGGGGGTGGGTGCGAGGTGATATGCTGGCTATAGAAAAGGCTTTGACTAGGAAATTATGGGTGCAGTAGCAGTTAGGATATGACAGACGAGAGTATGGACATGTACAAAGAGACTGGGTAGATATTAAGAAAAAGAGATATGAATGCCAGGACGTCTTGGTGCTTATCTTACACAATTTATAAAAAATGTTGATTTGATCCAAATATTGTCATGAATTCATGTCTAATAATATATTCTGCAGCACAGCTGAAGCAAAAGTACAATTATTAGCTTGTAGGTCAGCACTATTTTTATTGCTCAAGCATTAGGGTTTGTTCTGATAGTCTTACACCTCTCAGCATTAAATGTCTGACAATTTATTCACCCCAAACCTCACAAATGTACAAAACAATGTTTTGTTTTGTGGACACATTCAGCTTTAATTTTGGCTTGTATTTTATTTTTTAAAGACATTTTAAAGTTTATAATATTAAAGTTTAAAAACCTTCAATTGACTTACATTTATAGAATCTTCAACAAAAAACTTTAACTAACAGTGATGCAGTTCTAAATCCATACAACATAACATTCTCTATTTTGTGGAATGCAAAAGGTGAATTTCTGAAGAATATCTTAGCTGCTCTTTTTCCATATAATTAAAAAGTGAATGAGAACTGGTTATATCAAGCTCCAAATTACAGAAAAGCAAAGTATCATAAAGTATCACTTTTTCAAGTTTTCATTTGTGAATAGACCACTCTTAAAAAACTGATATTTTTCCCCTCAGCAGAAGCTCTCAATGGACTGCATAGGTCGTATTCAACAAAAAATGATGATATTGTCATCAATGATGTCAAACTGCTTTGGCTCTCACATGTCTCTGTTTGGTCTGATTTTCAAATAAAGATATCATATAACCTCAAAAGACATGGAACATAGCACATGAGTCATATGGGCAATTTTTACAGTACTTTTATGGCTTTTTTTGGCATTTGTGAGCTTGACAACCTGGCCCCCTTTCACATTTTTATTATGGAACTGCCAGGATACTGTTCAAAACTTCCCATTCAATGTCCAAAGGAAAAAAGACAGTCATGCAGCATCAATACAACATGAGCATAATTAATGATGACAAACTTGTGGGTGAACTTTGGCAAACAGATAGTCCTGTCCCAAACACCATTGATTGAGCCATTGTTATGTCCAGCCCAGTTGGACCATTTTTTGCAGCTAGTAAAACAAAAATCACACATTAGATTTGTATCCTTCTAGAACTACGGACAAGAGAAAATAGGACAGAAAGTAAGAACAATAAAAGAAAGAAAGAAAAAAAGACACATGCTCTATCTGACCTTTTTCAGGATGGATCAAGGCAGAGTGTTGGCCTCGCTATAGCAACAGTGTCAAATGCCCCATAGTAACCTCTCCTTTCCCTCCCTCCCTCCTCTGTCTTGCTCACTCACCGCATGTGGATGTGTAATTGCTTGCAGGCATCTGAATGCAGCAGATGAACTTTAGCCTACTGAGGAGGCGGTGTGTGTGTGTGTGTGTGAGAGAGAGAGCAGAGAGGGTGGGGGCTGGCAGCATTTGTTTTGTCTGGTCACATGGGGCCCTAGCCGCCTTTCCGTAACAAGGCCCCAGTGCATGCTGGGAAATGCTGACTGCTGAACGACAGTTAACCCTTCCGGCACAAACAAGTTCTGATTGAAATGAGCACAGGTTCGCAGTCATATTTGCACAGATTAATGGAGTTTAAGAAGCACTTTTATCAGTCGGTAGCTCTTTAGTGCAGAAAGCTGGAAAGCTCAAGCTAGATTTTTCATTCATTTAGATGTTCAGGGACAGCCAAACAGCTTATTTCAGCCAAATTTAGAACACTAAAATGAAATAACAATCTCAAATACTTGGCACAAAACAGCCCTGCAGCTTCCAAGATAAAATACAGAGAACATTGCTTTATGATGAAAAGAAGAAGGGAGAGAAAATCAAGACAAATGGTAGCGAACACATCAGTAGAATGTTTCTGCCTCGGAAGAGACATAGAAACCCCAAATGTTCCCAAAGAAGGATAGTGTTTTTTTTTTCCCCATGACAAGCTCTTGGCAGGCAGTGCATTTGCAGTGCTGTCTGGTAATTGTGTTAACAGAGCTCATCTCTCTGAGGGTCTTGACCTGTCATCAGCCCCAACACCCACCCGACCCACTTATTATCTCAGTTTTTTTTTACTTTTTATATAATAATTCTGACTTAAAGGGATAGTTCACTCAAAAATGAAAATTATGTAATTAATTACTCACCCTCATGTTGTTCCAAACCTTAATTTATCTTCGGAACACAAATTAAGATATTTTTTTATATTTTATTTTTGATGAAATCTAAGAGCTCTCTGACCCTCCATAGACAGCAAGGGTCCTACCATGTTCAAGGTCCAAGAACTTTGACAAAATAGTTCATGTGACATCAGTGGTTCTCGTAATTTTATGAAGCTACGAGAATACTTTTTGTGTGAAAAAAAAGCTTTGCTCTAAACGTAAACAACATTGTCCAAAATAGCGCTAGGGTGACACGGAGGAGAAGAACTTTATTAACCCCCCCCGGAGCCGTGTGAAGCACGTTTTATTATGAATGTGCGCTCTTTATTTGACGACTTGTGGACTGTTCAACTGCAACACCCGCTGACTGCAATGATAGAGCTTGGAAGAGCCAGGACAATTTTTAATATAACTCCGACTGGATTCGTCTGAAAGAAGAAAGTCATATACACCTAGGATGCTTCGAGGGTAAGTAAAACACAAGCCAATTTTCATTTTTGGGTGAACTAACCCTTTAATGACAGAACTTGAAATTTTTGGGTGAACTATTCCTTTAATATCTATTCATTGCAACTTTTTATCATATACTTTTTGTCAGAATTATGATTATTTTATTAACATATTATTACCATTAGCATGTTTTTTCTTCTATTTATTGGAAATGGACTGCTATACTGTACTATATTAATAATAGTAACTTTCTTTAGTAGTATGTTTCTTTAAATTCACATTTAGTTATTGAATTATTACATTTGATTTGAAATAAAATGAGAAAAAAATATTTGTTGTTGAAAACAGTCCAACCTTAAGACAGCATCTGTGAAAATGCAAGAACTCTTTCTTGAGAAACCGTACTTATGTCCGCCAAGTTCAAGGAAAACATGCAGGATAATCTTACAAAAACTAAATTAACACCCACGGAAAGCTCTCAACACATGATAGAGACAGAGAGAGAGAACTGTCAGAGGAAGTAAAAGGAGGACAGGCACTCAACCTGATGTCACCCTGCCAGGCAGGTGGACTGTGTGGTCTGTGCTCAGACATACGGAGAGTACATCTGTCTGCCTCAATGAATAATACAGAAAAAGAGTGCGGGGGTCGACTAAGTGCAAGTTCAGTGGAGCGTGTTCAGATGTGCTCTTATCACAAAAGCACTCCCATGATGCATTGCCTCAGTCAGAGTGTAGGCGGTCAGTGCAGCTGAGCACTGGAGAGAGCAAAGCAGCTCTGAGAAGAGGGTCACACAACCCATTCAGAGCCCACAAGGACACACTCTGAGATGGCACAAGTTAAGCTACAACAAAACTTTACAATCAGAGTGTAAAATGAAATGGATATCACACACACTCACATATGCTGTGCATGTCGTTACAATTCAATGAATCAGAAATACAACTTCAAATTGCAAGCAAACAAGTCTACGCAGATATAATTAGAGATGATAACCACAAGTTCATGAGGTCTACATAGTCTCACATTTCAGACATTTGATAGTTGGCATAAAGTCTGATCCACTCTGCAGCTAATTCTGGCTAAAAAAACACAATTTTAAACAGGAAGAGACTGTCTGATCAACACGTACAATGTCCAACCTGTTTGTTTTCTTCACGTTTAGGGTAGGGATGCACCGAAATTAAAATCCTTGCTGATATTGATAAGCTGATACTAAAATCAATTGTATTTGGTCTAAAAGACAAAAAAAAAAAGAAAAATCAACAGATTAGTTAATGTCAAATCAATGTTATGTAATGAACTATGGATAACTGTTCATTATGAGATGAAAGAAACTCAAAATGTTCCTGTTATCACTAGATAACTAGACAACAAAACAAATCTAATAATAGGCAGAAATAGGTATAAACAAATAATTAATATTATAATAATATAAAATATGCAGATAAATACCTAATATTGACCAAAACTGTATAAAAAACACACTACTGTTTTCATATGTAATTTATTCCTGTAACGACAAAGCTGGATTTTCAGTTTCCATTAATCCAGTCTTGAGTATCATGATCCTTCAGAAATCAATCTATTATGATGAGAAACATTTCACTCATAACATTTATTATTATTAAGCGCTGCTTAATTTTTGTAGAAATGTTTGATGAATAGAAAGTCCAAAAAACAGTAATTGTTTTAAATGGAAGAATTATTTGAAATGGAAAAATATCTCTTTGTAACTTTGAAAATCCAGCGACTAGACCAAGCACCTTGCAAAAACAACTTTGTTTCCTGGTGGACTGATAAACTAAGGACTTCAACCAGTTTTTTCCAGTTCTGCATACAATGCACATGTGTGAGTGAGCAGTCTGTGGCCATGCTGTCTGAGACTGAGACTAAAGTCCACAAGACTTTGTCACTCTAACTATGTGCACTTACGTAACCTTCATCTACTCAGTTGAGTGTTTATGTGTGTGTGTTCAGAACTCTCTGAACAACAGTGCTGCTGACAGCAGGGAATGAATAGGATCACTGCATGCACACCAATCCTGATCACTACACAGCGACCTTTCCTGAACCAGCTCAGAGCCCAGGTGACCCTGCCTGGACTCAGACGCTCAAACATACACACACACACACACACACACACACACACACACACACACACACACACACAAAAGCTTAAACGTGCACATGAAAGCTAGAGATTACCACAGTCTGCTGAGGTCATGCTATGCAAACACAAGACCCAGAAGCTCATCTTTCAGATTTATGCATTATCAGTTCACTGCAGTCGTCAGTTAACTATGCTTTGGTTGGAATCTCCAGCCAATTCTGTAACATACTGTAGATAAAATAGAAAAACAGATTAGGATGACCTCGAATAGAGTATTTAAGAGTGAAGCGATCTATGCTGTACTTATTGTCATTCGTGATCTGGGTTTTTGCCAAATGCGAGGTGAGATTAAACCCTTACGTGTTTGTGTACGTGCTTGTGAATGACTAGAGGAAAGGATCATAAAGATTACAGAGTTAGCTCCTGGGGAAAGAAGACTGAGATCAAAGTTTATTCTGTGTGTACATTAGGTTAAAAAATAAAGCTAGGGCAAGCAATAGAGAGAGAGATACAGGCGGATCGGGTGTCTTGCCAGCTGATTATGAAAGTTCCAGGTGGGTGTCTGAGTTTACATGATACTTATGACCTAGTCAATACACACACAAACACTTCCAGGCTTCTCAGAACACACCCTGGTTCCGCGTACCGCCACTAGAGCAGTCTAAAACAAGACGACTGGTCATTGACCCTGCAGTTACACAAAGGGTTTGTACACACACACACACACACAGGGTTTGCATGTAACATCATATGTTAGAGCTGAGTGACCCAAATAGAGGTATATTTAACAGCCGTGTCCAAAGCAGTCAAAACAAGGGTGTATCTCAGTGTCCGATCATACAACAAGCCAGGAAATATTGTCTCGTTAAATTTGGGAACGCTTAGATGTCAGCCCACGTAAAAGTATAATCTCTGAAACAATCAGTCACACACATACTCAGGGGACAGCTAGCCGGTCCATTATGCTTTAGTTTTTCCATGCTTCCAAGAACTAACAAACTCTAAATGTGGAGAGGTTTCAGCCAGGCGATGGTGTTTGGGACCTCTGGGGCTCTGCAGCGTTTAAGCACGATAAGACCAACGGCAAGAAGGAAGATTAGAGTGCACTTTTCTAAAGGAACGGATTCATGCAGGGAAGAGCTGCAGGCAGGGTGGGTCACAGCACTTGGAAAACAGCCTGGAAAACATATTACCATGACTATGCAAATTCTTTTGGGAGAACTTGAATTTGTGACACATGCATCATATTTTTGCTTGCCGTTCCCTGGGTGGACAGGAACACTCTGGCTTATGTCATTTAACAAAAAACCATTGAAGCAAAGTTTCTGAAAAACATTGCATCTTTGCTATGCAAGCTTCCAGAGTATAGTATTCCCCCAGAGGTAACTGTGGTAGTAACAATCTCATTCTGTCGTATTTTTAATAACTGTTGATCACAACAAATTATGCTACAGGACAAAGCTATGTTGATATGATCCACCTTTACGCTAAAGGTATTTAATGCATTTGGAACTCACTACTTGTAAATTATGTATATATAATATATATATATATATATATATATATATATATATATATATATATATATATATATATTATATATACATAATTTACAAGTAGTGAGTTCCAAATGCATTAAATACCTTTAGCGTAAAGGTGGATCATATCAACATAGCTTTGTCCTGTCAGAGCCAATATAAGATTGTGCCTAGAGTCTGTTCCATTAAGTTAATTTTTTTCCACATTTTAAGCATAAACCACACTAAACTTTGTTAGATTAAAGAACACTGTTTTCAAGTAAAACATCTAAACATTTAAGAAAATTACTTTTTCAGTCCAGCAGCAAGCTAAAATCCAAATCCATGTGGTATCTGAAATGCTGAAGGATTACTTCCTAACTACATTTTTTCCAAATGTGGATTTAGGGTCTTGGGAATAAAAAAAGGATTGAGTTTACGCAGCACAAAAAAATTAAATGACTGAAAACGCTATGACAGCACATTGCCTGGCAGAACTTCAGGTGATAT
Organism: Sinocyclocheilus grahami; assembly: GCF_001515645.1. NCBI lineage: Eukaryota > Metazoa > Chordata > Actinopteri > Cypriniformes > Cyprinidae > Sinocyclocheilus > Sinocyclocheilus grahami. Next base: position 633,218 of record NW_015505632.1, read on the forward strand.
TACAACATCTGAGTCACATAAAAACATCCAATGATGGCTAATGCCAGTTACCGAAAATACAGACATATAAACGTGCGGTGGTGGTGGTGTAGGTCAGGGCTCCGAACAAGCCATCGCCAGGCCCTGTATGTCAAGACATCTACAGAATGAACTACAGATTTTAGCAGAACTAGAACATCTGCCATACGTTCTACACATCATGTGTTTACTAAATATTTGGATGCAAAATGTACTCACAGCTCCATTTAACTCACTTTTGTCTGCAGATTTTTCCCTAAAATCACCACAGAAAAGTCTACCGTTTTCTTCTGAGCCCATTAACATTGTGGCTTTCAGCAAGGCACTTAATTTTAGATTGTCCTTGGAATAAGAAACCTGTAGGTTGCTTTGGATAAAAGCATCTGCCTTACTAACCTCATGGCACTGAGGATGTAAGGAACACATGACCATGATACTTTTACTGGGAATGCCCGCAAAACTCATCTATCCAGGTCCCTTGTTGCAGAACACTGCAAAATACAGCACTGATAAGCCCAAGGTTTTTTTTTTTTTTTTTGTAGTCAAGATCACTATTATCCTTATGTGTATGTCTACTGAACCATGGACGGGACAACTGGCATTCAGCACTTACACAAATTCAAAGTTTGGGGTTGTTAAGAATTGTTATGTTTTTGAAAGAAGACTCTTATGTTCACCAAAGCTGTGCTTATTTACAGTAAAAATAGTAATATTGTGAAATGTTATGACAACTGTTTTCTATTTTAATATATTTAGCCATCAGTCCAGTCTTCAATGTCACATGATCCTTCAGAAATAATTCTAATATGCTGATTTAATGCTCAAGATCAATGTTGAAAACAGTTGTGCTCCTTAATATTTTTGTGGAAACTATGATACATTTTTTCCAGCATTCTTTGAAGAATAAAATTCAAAACAACATAATTTATATGAAATCTAAGAGAAATCTAAATCAAATAAAAAAAAAAAACATTAAGAATCTTACTGACCCCAAACTTTATACACATAAACTACATATTTCTGATATGTGTTTCTTTAAGACTACTGCTGCCAATCTGTAGCTCAGCCAGACTCTGGCACAGTTAAGCAATGATGGAATATGTGGGTAGCAAGAAAACATTTTCAGGCGGCCTGTATTTTGGAAATCTGTAATATAGCTGACAGTTATTAGAGTGAATGAGAAAAACAGCTGATGATTCAGGAAAACACTGAAAATTCAACCGTGACTAAGATAACACCACACAGATGTGAAGGAGCTCATAACATCATCAAACTGATATTGTGGAATCACATTGACTATTTTAGACAATCCTGCCGCATGGACTCTTTTTTCAGGCCGTGTCAGTATAGAGGTCTCAGGGGGGTGGAGGACTACCCTCTTTAGTCTCCCAGCCTGGTCATTTATGTCCTCCGGTGACAGAGCGAGCACCCATACATCAGCTTGAGCTGTCTGTGCCTCTGTTGTGACAAGAATGGGGGTGTTTCATTTGTAGGCCTGCCACTGTTTGCTCACAGGGCAGCCAGGGGAGAAGAGGAGGGGCCAGACCCAGCGTGGTACACACTTAATGGGTGTCCTCACTGCGGCTAAAGCCTTGGGGGGAAGGCCGCACTGGACCTGAACGTTTATTTTCGGAGGACTAATGAAAACCCCCCACTAATAGAGTAGGGCTTATTGTCAGTGTTGGTAGCTGATGTATTGTCTTTATTATCTTAATGGAAATATTCTTAAGAACAGTCTTGGTAGGGCTGTGCATCTTACTCATCAAGTGAGTTTTTTTTTATCATGTTCATTTATTAGAAGCAACTGCATTGTGAGAGAAAATCTGTGAATCTGTCACATAATAGCTTTGCATCATCATACTTATATATATATATATATATATATATATTTATACATGGGTCAAAGACATTAGATGTCCGCATCAAAATAAGTTTACAAAAGTGATTATATGTCCATAGAAAGCACATTAAATGCAAGTAAAGTGTCTACATTTAAGGTTTCAAATAAGTTTTTGAAGAATAAAATGTCAAAATTTGGTTGAAATAATGTTCCATTGTAGGGCTGCCACTAATGACTTTTTTTATTTTGATTAATCTATCGACTAATTTATCAATTAATCAATTAATCTAAACGATTAATTTCCCACACAAAAAATCAACAATTTTACTTAAGAATATTTTATTAAACTATATTTCATTAAACCAAATGAAATCCAAAAGTAAAAAAGTAAAGTGCAACATAAAGTGTCCATCTCATATTCCAAATCACTGAAATCAAAGTTCAGTATTATAGTGTAAGAATGACAACATATCCACGTGTTCTAGTCTACTAATAATAAAATTATAATCAAAAAACACTTTTTAAAGGAATATTTACCAGAAATATTATTTACCAGAATTTATTTAGATAAATGTAAATGTGCAGTATTTCTGAAAAAGAAAAAAAACTTATTTAAAAAATTTTATAAAATCAATTAATTGGAGGTGCTTTTGATTATTAAAATTTAACGGAACCATTAAAATGGAATCCAGAAAATAATGGAAAACAGAATTTGGTAAAGATAAAACTGTAAAACTCAATTAATTAGACAGGCTTTTTGATTAATACAATTTAATTTAACCATTAAAACAGAGTATAGAAAAATTTAAATGGAAAAAAATGATTTCATAGTGCCCTATATTTATAATAAATTTTTTTGTGGTAATAAAAATAGATGTAAGTGAACAAGAGCCTTTAAAATAACTTAAAATACATATATAATAGCAATGAGGCAATAATAAGTTCAAATAAAGTATCAAAAGCAAGAAATCATATGGTTTTATTAAACAAAATTGTTAAAATACATAATGTATTATAAACATTAGAGCTAATGTACAGTACGCATTACAACAAAGGCCTGCAGAGGGCTCCAGCGGCCTGACGATTGTTTTTACACATTACTGTACGATCCAATCCTTGTTTAATTTTTACCAAGCACCATTTCATTCAAATGTCCACTTAATCTTTAATATTTGGCTATTTCTTTAGGACAGAAATGCTATAGCCACTGTAATTGAATGAATATGTGGACATCAAAACGTGTAAACTCAGAGTGAGGGTTTGAGCTTTTATTTTGAAACCGCGATGTATTGTCCTGTGTTTGCATAGATTTATAAATAATTTACCTCACAAATCTGATGAAATGGCTCATGTTGCGTTCCCAGATGAACGTTATAATAAACCCAAACTCACAACAACATGCAGAGATGGAGTTTGAGCGGCTCCACACATGTAAATGATAACAGTTCCTGTGGAACTACTGTAAATGGAGCCGCTGTGTGACGCATGTACTTAACCTACATACATGTAAATAATTAAAGCGCATATACTGTATTAGAACTGCATCGCTTATAATTAAATCGTAGCGTTTGTGAATTCACAATTATGCTTAATTATTTTAAATGGGTTTAATATATCACGCAGCCTTGGAAAACAGACTAATAATGTGTTTTATTGATTCTCGTCTGTGAAATGCGCCACTTCCGGTATTTTGCCGGTTAGTCGACGCAAGCAAAATTAAGTCGAGGATTTTTAAAAATCGAATAGTCGCATAAAATCGACGAATCAGGACAGCCCTATTCCATTGTCATTCAATGTAATACTTATAGTTATGTAAAAATTAAAACAACATGCTTATTCTGACCTGTACATATTCAAATGTATAAAAGAAGTGAGCAAATTAAATTGTAAGGGATCTTATCTATGCACAATCAGCTTGTAACACTCCAAAGAAAGGAAAACTTCAAATCGCATCATATGACCCCTTTAAATTAGTAAAAAATTCTTACTGACAAATGGGCAAAACCTAGGATAGTGGCATAATTATCTGGATTTCCATTTTAAAAGTTCTTCAGGTGATTTCTGAGGAAGACGTTAAAATTTTATATATTTTTCAAAAAACTCACCCTCATGTTGTTTCAAACTTATGCATTTCTTTCATATTAATTTCTTCTGTGGCACAAAATTTTTTTTTAGGTAGTTTTAGTCGACATTCATTCTCCCCCATTCAATGATAGTGAACAGGTTGGGAGTAAATGATGACAGGCTTTTACATTTTAAGGTGAAAACTGTGTGCTGCCCTTACTTGTCATCTATGATGGTGACATGGTCAGATGGGATTCCTAGAACTGCACAGCTCTCAAGCAGTTCCCTTTTGCGCTGTAGTCCTTGATTGTTGTAATTGCCTGAGCATTGCAAAAACATTTTAAGTGTCTCTTTTATTTAATACAAGCATCCCAAACACTTCAGAAGTTCACATTTCTTTTATTTAATCAGTTCAGCACATAAAGTACAGTATTTGTACAAACTGCATTATTAAACAACATATATTTGCAAGATCAAGGTAAAAATGTTCTCTTTTTTATATAAATAACCAAGAATTTTCATTACAACTGAAAAACGATTCAGGTTACGGTTATGATTTTATTTTCGGACTAGTAAACCTACCTGTCGACAAACATAACAAATAAACAGCTGCTTGTGATTCAACAAGTTTTAAGACTGTAGGTGCAAAGAACATGCATTCATCATCTGGATGTGCAGTGACTAACAGAGCTCGAGGCTCGCTGGCTGTCACGCGCGGCTTGGCTTCCCCTGAGTTCCGTAAGAGCGCGCTGGACCTCTCTTGAGCTGGACAAAAACTCACGTTTCCAACGGTGTATAAAGGGGTGGATATTTTATTCCATACGTGTGGCCATAATCGACTGTATCTGTAATACACAAACTTAATAGAAATAGTGTAAGCCACAAAGACAAATACGATGGTAACGAAAACGAACATCTCGACCGCGCCATGAAAGAGTCCGTGTGGAACATCTTTTCCTGACCAATGGTTCCTATAGACCTGCAGAGCGAATTGTTTACAGGAAAAAAAAACTGTTGTTGTAGAATACTTTAATATTATTTCTATTTCCAATCTACATACCGCATATCATTTTGATGTGCCAAAAAAGGCACAACTGCATGACAGAATTGATTAAATGATCTTTAACGAATATCTTAGTTGGAATAATTTCAAAGGCGGAAGCATATGTAAAACAATTATTAATACGGGAATCGGGTCTTTTCTAAAAGATGATTTTTAATGAAACATCTCTTTCCTGTAATTCTGGTATAACAGTAATATAAGGAGACTGAGGTTTGGGTGGGGTGAAGGGCGCCTGTGGGGAGAGTTTGAACGTCACACCGTTTCATCCTGTTTGCTTGAGAAAAACTCTTTCACTTCGTCTTCTCAGGTGCACCAGAGCTGCGCAAAATGCAAGCCACCGAGCCTTCAACAAGAAGAAACCGGTACACTTGTGACGCATATTAATTTCTGGCGCAGAATCATATAGAAAGCGAATTGAATTTATATCCACGACTCAGTGAGGACAAATAACTAGCCTGTGTTTGTGTTTGTGTGTGAGTGCTCGCGCAGTCTCACTGCCGACGAATTCCATTACCGCACGATTGAACCGCACAGACTCGCCTTTCAGCGCTTATTGGGGTGTCTCTAAGGACATGAGGTGAGTGTATTATTTAATGTGAATATTTTGGCCGCTTTGTTGTGAATTACGCACAGGCTAGTGAGAACTGAGCGCTTATGTTCAAGATGGCGACGCGGGTTTGAATGCAAAGGTGAAACATTCAGCTAACGGCGAACAGCTAACCTGAGACTCTTTCCCGTCTCATTCTGCACCATATATTAATTTAGATGCTCTCTTTTGCGGATGATTTGGTTGATCTCTGTGTAGCCGAGGCATTTATGTTATGTATGTGGTTTCCGGTTAAATAGTTTTCCTCGTATGAACTAACAGTAGCTTCCTGGCTAACGCCATTAATGTGAGTTTATACCACAGCCTGGAGTTTACAGAAAATCATCACTAATAAAGTCTGCTCTTTCAAATAACACATGACCTGCGACTTCTCATACATGTGGTATCCTGTTCTTGCATGTAAAACACTAAACAGTCTGTAAATTCATGCTTGAAACGAGAATAACAGTGCTGAATGTGAAACCTGCTCCATGTATGTGTCAGTTTTGATGCCTGGAAATTACATAAAGTTTGGACTTGATATGTTTCACAACTAATGACCGTTCTTTGCAACATTGTCTGTTAGGGAGTAATGTTGTAATTATCAACCTTAAAGATCACACATGCTGATGACACATGTCATGCTTGGAAGAAAGTATCTGTTAGACAACATTTGTAATATACGTATATCTAAATATTCATATATTGCCCTTCTTCCCCTTTCAGTTTAGCACCCCTATACACACTTAATGCATAAGAGCTCAATTTGTTTGCTCTCACAGTGGGTTCATAATAGGACACACATATTAAAGGGAAAATACCTTCCAGCATTTTAGTTCCAACCACCAACCCCTCATGACTGGTTAGTAAGGGTGGGCAATATGGCAAAAATATATCACAATTTTTTTTTTCAGAAATATCACGATTCTTTGTCATGTTGGTTTTACTATTTTGCAAGTTGTCTGAGCAGTACAGCCAAACTAATTTCCCTTTTTTTTAAAAAAAACAAAACCTTTCAAGGTGACAAAAGTATAAAATACAAAAAGAATGGTAGATATTTAGGCCAAAATGGGCGAAGATGAAAATCTTTGTCATCATTTTAACTTTATAAAAAAATAAAAATAAGAACAAAGATACACATTACAAATAAACATAATACGAATAAAACAAACAGTGCTTTATTTTTCAGGTACAGTAGGTGTATTTAGCAGTATTGAATTAACAAATATAAAATGTGAAAAACTATATACTTATACACTATATACATCAATTCTACATTGATTCTTATGAAAGCAACTGTATTAAAGTTCTTCCGTCAAGAGCAGTGTGTGATTTTTCTCGGTGTTTTGTTGTTTTATTAACATTAAAAGAATAGTTCACCCAAAAATGGAAATTCTGGCATCTGTCTGTCAATTCTGTCATAGTGTTTTATTTTTATACCATCATTTACTCACTCTCAGGTTGTTTTAAGCCTGAATGAGTTAAATTTTTTTCTGTTGAACATTATATTATTACATTCAGTTGGGACCAGCTACTTTTTGGTTACTCAAAATATCTTATTTTGTGTTTAGGACAATAAAGAAATTATTACTAGGAAATAATTTACTAGGTAAATTGTTTCACTCCGTCTCGAATCGCGCTCGCGGAAAGCGCTTGAGAAATAGTGTCTCTTCCGCGGCTCGGTACCCTTTCAACTCGTTTTTTTAGTCTTTAGCAAGACTGTACGACATTCACATTACATGATTTGACTGCTTTTAACGTAGAAAGGGCGACAGCGCACCACATTAAAAGAAATGATCACTCATGCTTTCATAACCGCTGGCCAAATTCAAAAACGAAACTAAAATTAAATTATCTTTGAGAGCAAGGGGGCCCCCTGGTGTTTCGCGGGCCCTACGCAGCTTGTATATTTTGCGTATAGGGAGGGTCGGCTCTGACAGCTCGCATATGAAATGTTTAACCGGCAAGACTTTAAAGCAAATAATGTACTTTTGTGATTGTGAATAAGTGCAGTGTCCTGTGAGTGTACCTACCTCTGAGTTAACACTGATGTGAATGTATTTCACGTTGTACAGTAGATTGATACGGCGACACCAAAACTGGAGCTGATAGAATATGCACTGCAGCACGATAGTAAGATTTCTCCAAAAGCAGATCGTAGAGACATTTTATCGTCCTCGATCAAAAATTGTCATATTGCACACCCCTACTGGTTAGTAGAGTGTGGAAGATGCAAGGTACTCTGATGAGATTGAGGGTAACATGTTTTAGCCAACTTTTGTTGTTGGTGAGTGTCAACTTCTGGGATCTCTAAATGTCGATTAGCATGCAGAAACCCCGTGAATATGGTTTCATCACTTTTCAGACATGTTAATTAGGGTAGACTGCCATTAAAGCAAAAGTGCACAGTGAGCATGTGCATAACTTCATGGGATAAAAAAAGTTGCTGTCATTCACACTTACAGCCCAGACTTTGTACTGTTCTGTTCAAGGTGACAGACCCAGGTTGATTTGTGTTTAGTGTGTAAAAATTCATAGATGACTTCCAGAGCAATGCTGGTTGGATGATTATAAAACGCCTCTCTCTATCTTGACTCTGCAGAAGAACCCAGCTTTGTTTGCGGTGCCTCTTGCAGCTTAATTAGGCTTGCCATCAGGAGAGATACAGTGTGCCTGTAAAGAGTGCCAGGCCTGTTTTTTTTTCCAATTTCTCATTGCAGTTGGTTTTTATAAGCGTTGGCTAATGTGCTGGCTGAGGGACAGTGGAGTGGAACACAGGATGTGTAACTGTTGTGCTGCCGTGTCTGTGGCCAAGCGTGGCACAGTAATGTGAGCATCATTTTTAAAGTTAAGTTTATACAGTAAGCTTCTCCAGCGCAAGTGAATGTGGATCTTTCAGTATTACTTTTTTAATATATATTTTTTAAAGAGTTTTGTCTTTGCTTGACACATCATGTCCATGTAGTGGTGTTGATGGGGCCGAATGATATCAGTGTGACAGATGTTTCTGACAAATCCTGGATTTTGCAGGATGTGGGAGTGTCATGCTTTCTGTCTGCTCTCCTGTGCTGAATATTTAGCTTTTGCCCAGTGTTTCATCTAGAGATCGACCGATATATCGATTTACCGATATTTTTCCCGATATTTAAGCATTTTACCATAATCAGATATCGGTTTTGTAATATCAGATTCACCGATAAATGACGTTTTGAGAATTGCGCGCAGGATCGCCATTGCAGTGCATCTGAGGGGAGACGAGACGACAACAACGGCATGGTGCTGGTACTTGATTTGCTGTAGTTTTAACATAACAGCCATTTATGCACAAATTAGATGCATTACATAAATGCCTGATATGTAGTTTATGCAGCTTGGCTCTAAGAAATAGAGACCAACTCACGGAGTCATGTACAATAATCCGTCAAGTCCTGTCCCAATAAAGACATAACTTTGCCTGAATTAAATATGCAGCCATGAATGAGTGCATGTTGGAAATAAAAGCGCTGAATTGAATTCTCTCTCTGTTGTATGTTTACTCATCATTAGACTCGTGAAGCCGCTTTCATATTGCTGTTCACTCAAAAAATCAATATCGGTCGATCAGGAAATGCCCCAGCACGGCCACTGCATGTAACCATTAACAAGATTCACTTGTTTAAAATACCCTAAATTGTATTAACATTTACTATATAACCAATATTTCGCTAATAAACATCTAAATAAACTCTATAGAAATGTATTATTTATTATCTCCGCGAGCGATCGCAGTTTGAGTATAGTTCTGTGTAACTGCATAGATAAACCACGCTGTCAGCAGGCATTTCATAATCTAGAAGGACAAAAACATTAATAATTCTGATATAACATACCAGTTGAGAAATGCAATAAAATATGATGTTTTGTTTGTTATATTCCAGTATTCCAGAGGATATTATTCAGTAAATTAACATTATCCAGTTAATTATTCTTGACTCTGTAGCTATTAAACAGCTTATATACCTACTAAAACTGTAGTTTAAAATGAAGTTGATATGACTCTTGTCCTTCATTTATTTTCTCCATTTGAAAACATTAGACATTCTACATTTATTTAGCTTATTGTTAATATTAGTGTTGTTGCTGTTGATGCTTTTTAAAAATGTTTTTTTTATTGTTGTAGTATGACGATTAATTTTAACATGAATGACTGCTAATTTTCAACACTTTAAAAAAAAAGAAAAGATGACTGAAAAGAGGAAAAACCAAAGTGAAGTATGTTCTTACTTCACTCAGTCATTTATCTACTTTATAACAGTAAATCAATATCGGTTCTGCATATCGGTTATCGGGCACATAAACATGCAAATAATCGGTATCGGTTATAAAAAAAATATATATATCGGTCGATCACTAGTTTTATCGTCAGGTTTAATTAATAAATGACGTTTTAGTTTGTGGTGAACTCTGCCTCAGTGCTAGTTTAGTGCTATTCACTTTGTGCATAGCTTTTGATTTAGCCTGATTTAGACATATTTTGTGGGGAAGTGATGACAAAGTTATATTAATGGCATGAATTGAAGCAATAAGATGGAGGTGCATGTTGATGAAAGAATGGTATAAAAGGTATAAAAGTGAAGCGTGGACATATCACACAATATTTCTGCTGTATCTCCTACTGATTAGGCCGTGTTCTTGCTCCGGCTCGACAGATAAGCATTTGGAAGTGTGTATGGAAAATCCCATCCACGCACACTCTGAACGGAGGACCAGTCGGCCCGCTCCAGTCATGGAGATTCCTGCTGACTGATTTGGATATGCAAACAGACTCACGTGTTGGTAGATGGGACAGAGGTCTGGATTGTGTATAAATGTATTACCCGTGATCTCTAAAAGGCAAATAACTGCTATTGACCCTTTGACCTGATATGAAAAAGTCTCTAAATATTTATTTTGAGGATATACAAAAAATGCATTCTAGCTAATAGTTAAACGAAATGGTAATACATGCACATGTATGGCTCAGCGTTTGCTCTGATGTTAATGCGTGACTTGAATAGAGGAGCAGAAGTTGGATTAGCCTAGCTGTTATTGGGTTTACAGGTTTTCCATGATAATGGAAAACTTGTGGATTGTGCTTCTGTGGTTTACTGTAGCATCTTCTGTTGTTGCATTTTGCTGATGTGTCGTGTATCAGGATAGGTGGATGCTGTCCAGTCGCAGATAGCACTGGCACTGAGCAATAAGGTCAACAGGTGTGCTTTCTCAAGACATTACATCGAGAAACAGCACTGAGTCAGCAAATGCTGCGCACATGTCCATGTTACCCTTAGATTGCATTTAGGGTTTAACAGAAAACGCATGAAAATAAGCCATCCTTTTGTTTCCGTGTCATTCAGTCAGTCTACTGCATACTCTCGTAATATGCTAATGCTAATAATTACTTGGCAAAGGTCTTGAAGCAGTGTTTACTTGAGAAATAATTGAGAACTAGATGACATTGTTTTAATGTTTACATTTAATATTTAAAGGTTCGCTCAAAAATGAAAATGCTACTCACTCTCATGTTGTTCCAAACCTGTATGACTTTCGTTCTTCTGTGGACCATAAAAGAAGATATTTTGAGAAATGTCCATATAGTGCAAGTCAAAAACTATTCTCCCAAAGATCATCTTATGTGTTCCACAGAAGAAAATCAGTCATAGAGGTTGTGAAATAGAGGTGCTGTGAAATTTCACTGCTGTTGTTAAGTACTGAAATTTGGAATGGTTCCTTCAGTTGTGAAGTATGTGAATAAATTTTTTTTTAGCCTAAAAATCATTTAAAAAAACAGCTAGGGATGCACGAATGTTCGGCAACCGAAGTTAAATTATCGAAAAGACCGAATAAATTGTACCGAACAATGATATGACGCGATCAAATAGCAACCAGCGCAGAGTGAGAGGCGCGCACTCTTTATTATGCAGCACACACGTCAGCAGTGTGGAAGTATTTAAACTGTCGGAGAAAGACGCAAAAATCATTACAAGCACCGACAGCGAGAGACTGTTTAGGACTGCATCGCATGTCTTCAATGAGAAGAGGAAGGGGTGATTGTTGCTGGTTACTGAATGATGATTGAAATCGCGAAATGGCCTTAAACAATTAGTAAATAAACTGCAGAACGTTATGTTTTCTAATACACGCGCGCATTGCATGTATTCTGACAGCGCTGCACGAACTCGCAGCAGATCTGCTTGTTAACCAGGGTTCAAAGTCCAAAGCGCGAGGAAAATCTGCGCTGATACAGTCATCAGTTGCTCAGTCTGTGCATGTATTATCAGTTGCTCAGTCACATTTTTATGAATTTTTACAAGGTATGTGACAATGCGATACATAGGACGTATTCGTAATGAGACTAATTTATAAATCTGTTGTCAACAAAAATAAACATTGAGGTCTTCCTGCGCGTTTCCGATTCCAATAAAAGTTGAGAAAAAGCAAGAACTCTTATCAACATTCATAAATGTTAGTATTGTAATTTTACTGTTGTTCTGTAAAATAAAATAAGACCATAATAATGATAAAAATCATTACAACAGCTCTGTTTTAATACATTTATTATAACATTCACACAGTGTTCAAATTAGGATCTATAATATTTTCTAATGTTTTAAAAGAAGTCTGTTCTCAGCCGGGCTGCTTTTAATTGTACAGTAAAAAATTTTTTTAATAAATACATGCCTGATTCAAGAAGGGGGTCTGATGGCCAAAAATTATTATTTTACTAACTTAAGTTTAAGTTAAATTGTGCGTTGTTGGTATAGTGTCTGCTAGAATGTTAAAAATGTTCAGTGTTAAATATTTTTAAATTGTTTTGTAATTTTATTTTTTTTGAAAGCAAGACAAAACCGTAAAAAGCATGTTTTGGCTTTTTAATTTATGCAATGGTGAAATTTTTTTTCACCTTCGGCCCAGTGTTTAATTTTGTTCGATTCATGGAGCATTGAGTAATTCTTGAGAAGACAGATGCCACATGATGCAGTCCTTTTCTTTGATGTGCTTTGTGTCGAAATATTAACATCATTACAAATCTCATGGGCGTGATAAGAATCAAAATGTCTCTTGTTAGTTTCAGGAAGCCAGAACTTTTTTCTGGAAAACCAAGCAGAACATTTGCATAGCAATCCTGTGAAACAAAGCCTGTTTCATCAATAGAAATGGCTGCCAGTTGGTCGCACTTTGTGATCTGAGACCTTTAAAAACTTGCTTGGTCATGGAAAGAGTTTGTACTCAAGACTCCTTCAGAATATTTGGCTCTTGAAATGTTCTGATGTTTCCTCCTCTTTCTCTCTCTCTTCCTCAGGTGGTTTAGCAGCACAGTCATGCCAACGTTGAGCCCGTGATTGAGTAGTAGTGCTCCAGGGCGCGTCTGAGGCTGCAGCACCCCACCAGACAGCTGCAGCATGTCTAGTTCAGGCTTTCCCCCCAGCCAGGGGCCCTTCAGTAGCGAGCAGAGCCGTTACCCACCTCACTCAGTGCAGTACACTTTCAGCTCCACACGTCACCCGCCGGTCAGTACCACACACACTCCTACCTGCACCACGCATTACGCTGCCTACAAACCACATAACAAGAATGCTGCTAAAGTAGAACTATAACGGTCCCACTTTATATTAAGTGCCCCTAATACCTGTGTACTTGCATGGGTGTACTTGTGTACTTAACTAATTGTGTACGTAGTATGTAACCACATTGTAAGTACACATTGGTACATAGTATCTACAGCTGTAATTTTTCTGTAGCTACACCCATGTAACAACCCTCAGGATGGTTTGTGTATGTACCAATGTGTAACAGGACATATTTAACTACATTTTGTAACAACAGTATGTATAAGTAATTGGATGAGTAATTAATGATGAGTAAAAATGAGTAATTGGAACCATTTGATCCAGGGGGTGGAGATAGGTAGGTTTAGGGGTGGAAATGGGATCCAGGGGGTGGAGATGGGTAGGTTTAGGGGTGGAAATGGGATCCAGGGGGTGGAGATGGGTAGGTTTAGGGATATGTAAAGTGGGAGGAGTTGGATCTTGAGTTGGAGTTGGTGCACCACTGTAATACCAGTGTACTTGCATGGTAACTCCTCGGGAACTGTCCGTTTAATATAAAGTGTAACATTCTGGACACCAACCACAATTTATATGTGAAGCCTAACTTACTGGCCACTGCTGTGTAACATCAGAGTAATTACATGATAAATCTAATACAAAGTGTAACACTTCTTTACCAAAAAACGCTGTTAGTCCTTTTACACATTTGTACTTTCATTAGCAAAAAGTGTTGTTACCAATGTCCTGTTACACATTTGTACTTGCACATACCATTCAGTGGGTTGTTACATATGTGTAGTTACACAAGCATTAGAGCTGTAGATGCTATGTACCAATATGTACTTACACTGTGGTTACATACTATGTACACATCTAGTTACTATGTAAGTACACAGGTATTAGGGACACTTAATATAAAATGGGACCCTATAACTGCAACTTTGCTATTCCTGTGTCAGTCACACTTTGAACTTGTTAATTTTGTGTGTACAGTGCAGTTCCTGAACCACTAGAATTTAACCACCTATTCTTTGTAACAGAGCAGTCCTAAATACTGCTGCAAGCAGCCATCACACATCCTTAATTTAATGAGAGCTGTTTTTTGTAAAGTTTATAAACAGGAAAAGGACATAACATCCTCTGTTTAGCCTGAAATGTCAGTACATTTCAGGTAATCATAAAACAAGTTTACCAAATAAACCAGGCTTATTTCAGTTAGTCTGACTTTTCACTTGATTTGGTTTTATAAAGCAAAATTACCATAGGTCAAGCTCAGTCACTGTGGCAACTTATGCTGGGAAACTAACCTGGTCCGGATCAGGCTAACTGTCAGGCTAAGCTGAGCTCCTTTAACACTGACCAATAGGAATGCTTTGATATTACCACTGACTCTCTCACATACAATTAGTTGACTTTATTATTAGTCCAAAAATAAAAGCATACAGAAAATGCAACTTAAATAATCAAATAAATAAAAAATAGGCTACAACTAACTGTATTTAATGTATTGTGGCAAAATTTTTTTTTTTTTAAGATATATGAACATTTTTAACAGTTGCTACTTGCACATTCAGTTGATCAGCAGTTTCTAGCCATGCAGCCTTTCTCTTGGGTTTTATGACAGCTGTACCTTTTATGGTGATTAGTAGAACATTAAAACCACTCGATTAAAAATGAAAATAAAGAATAGAAATCAGACTACATTTTAGCTGATAAGAGGAACACGCATTTAATTCATTTGAGATAGTATGGCTGTATTAGTAGCTTACATTTGATTTACAGTTACTGCTATGATAAAAAATACACTAATATGTAGGATTAAAATTGTACATGTCACATTTAATGTCCAACAACAAATATTTTAGCAGAATGCATATTTTATTCAGAATTATTGCCCTATTATTCTATTGCGTTCCATCTGTTTAGTGTGCATGCACGCAGCAGCGCTCGTTTACTCGCGTAAGCCTCGCCCACTCCTGACAGCAAAATGGATATTTGCATGACTTTCTAACATTTACAGATGAAAAATATATATGTGACGTGTCAGTTATGCACGGAGGGAAACACAACATCTCAAATGCATTAAACGGCACAAATATTCGCTGTTTGCCATGGTGGATTGATTTGATCCATGATCGACATTAAGGGCTGCTTAAGAATAAGCGTGCACATCAAATTATCCTGACTCATTGAACCTGGATCGAATTAGTGAGATTGCGTGAACTTAAATAGTCGTTTATGAAACCGCTTTAGTCCCGATTGATTTGTTAGGTTATTTCAAGTCAGGTTTTGGACTTTAATACCCGCTTTTCTTAGCGTCTTTTATGAAACAGCCCCCTGGAGTAGGATGTTAATACCAACAACCCATGTGTTTTAAACCCACATTAGTTTTAGACATGCGGATATCCTACTGTCTCTTTTCCTCAGCTCTCATTTCCTCTCTAAAAGTGAGATGTATGTGACAAAAAGGTTAGTTACTTCACACAGCTTAACTACGTCCTTTCTCCTAACAGCCAGACCAATCCACTTAATTGTTCACCTCTGTATAGCGAGTGCTGTCATGGGGCGTTCACACGTACAGAAGTTTTATTGCTAGAGTGGATGTATTATTATTTGTAGTAAGCATTTCTACTGCTTGATGATCTCAAGTTATTAATGGGCCCACGCCCTTTGAAAATATGACCTCAAATGGGATGCATTGCTGGTGTCATGAGCAGTTCAGTCCATCTGTTGAGTTGAATCTGATTCAGACCCCACAGAATAGCTGTTTGTAATGCCTTATCAATAACATGTGACTTAATATAGCAATTTTTATTCTTGAAAATTATAAAATAATTTAATGTTTATGCAAGGGATAGGCTAAGCTAGCATTTGGTTGCAAAACCGAATGTTTGGGTTGGAATACACTACATGATTGTATACATACAATGTATTCACAATATACAAATTAGGCTTTTAATGATATTCCAATTAAATTAAACTGCATTAAAATGTATAGAAACATGTAAAGCATTAGAAAATTAGTATCCAAGTTGTATAATTATGTTTCCCGCACAAAGATAAATGTTTCATCATATATGCCGCTCTGTGCTTTGAGAGGGTTGGCGAACACAGGCAGGACAGAGCCCATTTCTTTTCCTTATCTTCATATTTTCTTCTTATATTCCAAAGCAATTGACAGTTTGTAAATGGTCAGAAAAGTGAATTATATCTTCCGCACAAGCAGGACATTTATATTGAAAGTTGCGCTGCTGGGGAAAATGAATCTGAATTACCAGCATGTTAATGCGCTATACCACAGAGATATGCAGCTGCATGTGATATGCAGAAAAAATAGATACCAGAAAAAATTTACATTAATAACTTGTAAATTCATTCCTACAATGTATTCATTCATTGCCACGTTTCTCAAATTTGTTCCCTTGTTAAATTAAAACTAAGAAATGAATTAATACAACTAATTAGCCACAATTTAACTAAACTGAGGGAACAAATCAGTATCTTTATTTTTTCCCCCTGCATGTCGTGTCCAAGGCTTTGCACAAATACACTTGATGTGTCTTACCTTGTCTAACAAGCACAAACTGTGACAATGTTGAATGTGACCAGACTGAAACCTGTGAGATTAAATTTTTATGTAAAATAGCCTCTGTGCAGTGTGACCAGTAATATCTAATTTGTCAATAAATCACTTGCGTAGACTAGTGGTCGACCGATATATTGCCAAGGCCGATATATCGGCCGATATTTGGCATTTTTTGTAATATCGGCATCCGCCGATAAGTTTTCCTGTTTGGCCGATGCGTTCGAGACTTTTATTTTGACGGCGCTGAGAACGGCAGTGCCTGGGCACACAGTGCTCACGCTCTCCCTCTGGTTCGCTGTTGTTCTGTCTAATACGGATAGACGTCTGTCTAATAATCAAATAGAACGGTTAAACAAAGGAATTAAAATGTATACAAAAAAAAACTATTTTTACATTTATGGCTTAAAGGCTTAAATTTATGGGCTCACGTACCTTCTCTGCATGAATTATGTTGTTTTCTTGGTCTCAATGTAACATTTGGCTGCTAACCAATTATTTCTTTTGTAAACAAAGCTTTGTATTTCACTGTTGTCCTAATAATTATGTCAAAAACATTAATATGTGCCAAAATGTGTTTTGCTGTACCACCATGGAGGTGCTCCACCACTGCTGTTGTCAAGCTAACTAGCACAGCCCTAATTAAAAGGCATTAATGAATGTAATATGACATTCTAAGCAATTTTGTTGGATTTTTACTTTTTTTAACCAGTGAAATTGTTTTGGGGTGACTTGATTTAGTAGACAGAATGATTTGTTCATGGCATCAGTAAACTGTAGAGCAGTGATTTTTACATGAGCTTTTCCTTTGTCTTTTCTTACAGTTACACTCGGAAGATAATGATCAAGTTTTCTCCAGTATCTTTACTCCTATTAGTAGTGGTTGCATCATGTTACTACTAATTGGCATAAAAGTGAATGCATTGCCAACTATTTCTGCTGCTCATGTCTCTGGAAATCGCCAGCTCTCATTGATATTGAATGACGGGCGACACTGTATGTGTGAACGCCCATTTATGCTTATTTTCTCTCTTCTTCTTTTCTTCCTCAACATCCCTTTCTGTCTGAAATGAAAAGAGGGCCAGAAATGGCTGGGCCTCAACATTATAAATCAATTTGGTTATCACTGTAGAAAAGCAGAAATAAACAAACCCCAGCTGTTCTCTCTTTTCTCTGCGCTTTTTCTCTCTTTAATTCACATTACTCAATTATTTATACATTTCCTGTTTGCAGACATGGACATGGCCATGTTTGTTCTGGGGTTGTTAGCAGTTTAGAAGCGTCTCTAACACAGATGGTCATGAAGTGTGAGTGGCTTCTAGAGGAAATCTCTGATGTCGGTCTATTTCAGTGAGGTGACCTCATACCAGCAGATCTTGCAGTAATCCTGCTGTACCACAGCCGACTCAGACAACTGTGATTGCGTTGTCACCATTTAGCCATACAAAACCGTGCCTCAATATTCATTTTATAACATGAAATTCTGGGCATGTTTTTCTAAAAACACTTAAATAACTTGTTTGGAAATTGAGTTTTTCATTAGTTGAACAGACATAAAAATCAACATAGTTAATCATGAATAATGATTTGGGAGTCATTCAAAGTTATTAGCTGATTTTCTGATGTGCTAGGGATGTGCGGGTCTAGTCGACTAAACGGTACAGCTCCTACTAGTTGACGCTGAAAACAATAGTCGATTGCAGTACAAAAAAACCTGTCTAATATTCAAATTACCATCATTTTATGTTACCATCATTTTATGTAACAAATTACCATTGTTGCATTTTAAATAAGTTAAAATAAAACATTTGAAAAATAATACATTATTTTTAAAAGTGTATCTGGGCGTAAACTACATTTTTACCTCAGACCTCGCATGAGTTTTTTTCCGGTCAGTTGTGGCGAGCTCAAAAGTGACCATGTGAAAGTCGAGCAAGGTGTGGGATTATTTTGAATTAGAATGAAACGGAAAAGTTTTGTGTAAACTGTGTTATGTCAAATTGGCTTACAATAACTCTACTGGAGCGATGCGTAATTCTATTCAATACAGGCACGTAGGCGTTAGCTTAGAGACTAGCCAAAGTCAGCTAATGTCAATCAAGTCATTCGCTACAGCCCGCCGCCGCTGCGATCCCGTCCGTGCCGTCTATTCCTCTAACGAACACCCACTTCGGTGGTGGTGTGGGATGTCCAGGCGCTTTCCAAGGTTCTGTTGGCTTGCTTTTTCTTTATCTGTGTAAACGAGGCAAGCGTACAGCATAATTGTAACCTATTTTTAGCGGAATTCATTGAGGGATTTGACCGTGTGATTCATAGATTAAGTATTTCAAATGTAGGCTATTATATACACGCACGCACAAAGTTTTTGTTTTTCTTACCATCTTTTGGGGGTTTCTTGCTTTTAGACTAGTCGACTAGTCAGATACAAAACTTCCGTTTAAACGACAGTCAAATTAGTTGTCGCGCACATCCCTAGCTTGAACTGAGATTAGTCACTGTTACATTGTCTCAATTGTAGGAGCTGTGCACAGCAGTGTCATTAATAATGACTGTAATTACAGAGAGTTACTATTGTGACTGCTTTTAACTCTACTGCTTTACCCTTGGTTTGTGACTAAAGCCCAAGGTGTTCTTTAGTTTGCAGCCTTTAAAAAAAATATTCCATTTGATAGTGTGCGCAAATGCAGGCAGTTGACATGCGCTCTAGAAAGAATCATCTTTGTTTCGCGTCTGCTCTATTTTTCTCCTGAAGTTATGACTGATAAAAATGTCTTTGTACTCTTTTAAACTGAAGTTGCTGCTATCTCGTAACACTCTCACACAAGTGCTTGTCAATGTGTGTGTCTGTTGTTGTTTCAGTCTTCGCTATTTTGTTGTTCCATCTCTTTAGTTTTGCTTTTCTAATGTGAAATGATGGGCCGGGCCAGTGTTGCCACCTTGTGGAACAACTGATTATTGCAAAACCAAGTCAATGCACATATGCGACTTGCTTGTACAAGGTATGCGTGGTAACAAAAAATTATATTCTGGTGACAAAATTTGCATCACTCATACTGTACGCGGACCTGCAAGTCCATGTAAAACCCAAAGTATACTTTGGCTTTAAGGATTGTTTAAGAACAGTATTTTAAAATAATATAACAAATACCAGTTTGCATTATCAAGCTGCATGACAGACTGTTTTTGTTGTTATAATCACTGGAAGCTGAAAGCCATGCACAAGTTACAAATAGCTGTGCTTGCTCTTATGTTAGAAAAAAAATTCTGAGAGTTTTAGCATTACAACTTTAAACACGGTTTCCATTAAATTAAGCAGCACAACTGTTTCATATTGATAATAATAAGAAATTCATATTTTGAGGACCAAATCAGCATTTTAGCATCATGTGAGACTTAAGACTGGTGAAAATTTAGCTTTGCAATCAAAGGAATAAATTATTAATATTTAAAATAAAAATGTGTGTAATAATTTTAATACGTTTAATAGTATTTCACAATATTACTGTTTTAACTGCATTTTTTGGTCAAATAAATGCAGTCTTGATGAGCATAAGAGACTTATGCGAAACCCGAACTTTTGAATGGTAGTGTATTTCTCAGAAATGTATCTGATCAAGTGTACAAATGACAATATCCATATACATGATCATAGCTAGCCTAATTCAAACAGCAATTACTTAAAACCAAGTAGTTGTTCTAAGAACCCATGACTGGTGAGTTTTTAATGTAAAATTTGCACTGTATAATTGTGATGCAGGAGTGCTATAACACTTGATAGTGCCACGTTTGATAATGGAAATAATTCTTTAGCTTGCTGTTGTTAAAGTTTTTTTTTTTTTTTTTCCTGGTTCTTTAAAACTGAACTTTAGTCTGAGAGTAAACCAGCTTCAAGAAATGACTCGCACATGGCAGCTTCGGTTGCTGAGCTGTTCTCGGTCCTGCGTTGATGGTGTCTGTGGTTTTCTAATGGAATGGTGAATTGAAGGTTTGATGATCATCTCTTCTATAGCAGTGAATGTGTTACAGATAGCTCTATGTCCGTGTTTTATGATGCCATGTTCTACCAGAATGTAAAACAGACTTGTGCTGATGTGTTCTTGACTGTCTGGGGAGGCTGTCTTGTCACAGTGTATTTTTTTTCTCTCTATCCCGTTCTTTCTCACATAGATACACACTATTTGTCTTTTTTCCCACTTGTCTTTAAGGCTTCCGAGTCCTCATCCATGAGGTCCTTGTGCTTTTGTTTTGCCTAGTGTTTCTTCTCTGATGTGTGTGTCTGTGTTTGTTCAGGAGTTCCCGGTACCCGACTACCGTACCCCTCTGCAGGACCAGCAGCGCCGCAGGCCTTCACTACTATCCGAATTCCACCCTGGGACTGAGAGGTGACACAACCGCCACCCGCTTGAGACATAATGCTATGCCTCTAATTTAATTCTGCCCTATTTAAAGATAGCCTATGATGAAAATGACCATATTTTCTTTCATAAATATGTGAGTGTTTCTTCTTTTAAACCCTTGAGCCTTCAAACTTTTTAGTTTTTGTGTGTTTGACAGTTTTGTTGTTTAATATGCTACTAATTCCGAATCCCAGAGAAATGCAGTTCTTGGTTGACAATATGTGATTGGAATATAAGTGCATTATGTTGCGATTCGCAAGTAATTGTTTTGAGATCAATTAATTGTTTTTTTCATTAATTTAAAAATGAACCCTAAAATGGGTGACGTATCCTGGGGGATACAAACATTTGAAAAGCTGTGGGGAGAAACCGTAAAAGCGTAGGTCTTATTTCTTGGTTTCATCTTGAAAGGGTGTTTATTGTGAATATTTAGATGAGGTCTTTGGGGAAGTCGTGGCCTAATGGTTTGAGAGTCGGACTCGTAACCCAAAAATTGCGGGTTCAAGTCTCGTACCGGCAGATTGTAGGTGGGGGGAGTGAATGTACAGCGCTCTCTCCCACCTTCAATACCATGACTGAGGTGCCCTTGAGCAAGGCACCGAACCCCCAACTGCTCCCTGGGCACCGCAGCATAAATGGCTGCCCACTGCTCCGGGTGTGTGTTCACTGCTGTGTGTGTCCACTTTGGATGGGATAAATGCAGAGCACTAATTCCGAGTATGGGTCACCATACTTGGCCACATGTCACGTCACTTTCACTTTAAAGGTGACTTTTGTGTCTCCATTCTTTGTTTAGCTCACAGGAAGCATTTAAAACTGCATGGCCGCCTGTAGTGGGAAATCTACTCACCCTCCGATAAAAGTTGATCTAGTTCACATATTTACACACGTTGGAGGGGACTTGCCGGTTTAAAAAGCTGTTGTTCAGCGTTAGCTTATTAGGTTTGCATTGTAATTTTATAAATTAAATGCTTATTTTTTTGTAATCTGTCTCTAAATGTTTGTATCTCAGGGGATACGTCGCCCTTTTAGGGGTATAAATCCAGATATAAAACAAACATAGACTGTGACTTTGTGGCTTGTGTTTTCGAACATCAAATCTTTTTGTAATCTTGACAAAACGCATGTTGTTGGAAAGGTCTGACAGTCAAGATTCCATATTTGGGGGCTGTTTTGTAATATAAGTCATATTGTGACAGAAAATGATTGATTTGTGACAGAAAACTGCATTAGAATAATTCAATAGAGTTTGGGTGTCACCCAGTGGTTGTTTTTGGTATAGTGCCCAAAGAAAATCTCACAGGAACCACAATTTTTGGGATATCAACTTCAAATTCGGAACGTAAATCGGTTCGACATATAGCTTTGGTTTTATAGCAATTTTAGAGTGCAACATATTTTATAAAATGTTTATTTTATATCAAATATAAACAATTGGTATACTATAGGCTTGCCGCGATAGACGGTGCTGACGGTGATACCGGTTTTAAGCCGCAACACCGGTTATGTCACTTGCCCACCGCGTCACCGATTATTATTTTTATAGTAATAAAAATCATTTAGTTCTGTAAAAGAACAGACACTACAATTAAAAACTGAACACGGCTACTCAATGCAGCGTGCCGAACGACAGTCGCATCACAGATCAGATTTAATTTATCCAGTGAGGAGAGTGAGTCGAGCTGACTGACAAGAAGAGTGAGGTGAGACAGAAAAGACGATGGCGGCGGATTTAGTTTCGAAACTAGATGCAAAAGCCTGTTTGGCAATATTTTGGATTTTGAAAAGCCTGTTGACCTTTGCCGTTTATCTAAGGTGATATTGGAAGTTTTTTTAACCCTTTAACTGTCACCCGTCCCCTCTGTGGGACGCCTAAGTTTACTTCACTATATTACAATTAAATCCTAATCTAATCATGACAAACTATATATCGTTGGAAAGGTCTAAGACTCCTAAATAGATATTTTACCAATGTTTTTGTTAAAAATTATGTAGGAAAAGTAATAGATTAATTTTTGACTAGAGTGCACCTCAAAAATCTACATCATAACAGGAGTTCTGACCTTTGTCAAAAAAAGTCTTCTTCGTTGCCTTTTTCTCTATCACACTTCAGAAATCATCAGAAATTATAGATCAATTGAAAACTTTAAATCTCAAAATTCATCTTTGAAACCCATTTTAAAATCAAACATTGCATTACCATGAAAATGGTACATCAATATCATGTTACAAAATGTTTTCGTTCATGAATTATACAAATTTAAGTCTATGTTCAAAAACGTGAGTGACAGTTAAGGGGTTTTAAGCATTTGTTTCTTATTTAATTGGTTCCACATTGTTTGCTGATTTTTACTTTATTTAAACGGTGTCATTTATTTTATTTGACATTCGTTTTGCTAATAAACGTTCTACGTTTCTTATTTATTTGGTTATATATTATACGTTTACTTATTTCCAGTTTTGTATACCTATTAAACTTTATGCAAGTAGTTTTAGTCAATGAAAATTGTATTTTAGTCTCTTTTTATAAATGCAATTCTATTTAACCCAGTCAATATAGTATAAGTACCTAGTAGTATAGACGAAACCAAAATTTTATTTTAGCCAAACCCATTTCAAACAAGGTTATCTTATTATATTATTGTTACCTTATAGACTCAAGAATACATCCATTCCAGACACGGAAGACGCTCTGATTTGAATTTACAACATTTATTTTACCAACCAAACATGTTAGAAGTACACACACATAAATTTAAATAAAGACGAACCCCGGCTGGCCGGCCATCGGTCCCTTTCTCTGTGTCAGACTTAACTTTGTTTGGTTTTCGTCTTCTAAATCAGTGTTTCCCAACCTTTCTTTAGTCGCAGCACCCTTTGGAAATTTTTACAAATTTGTGGCACCCTACAAAATTAATTTGGTCACAATATTTGAATTTCTAACTTCGATATGATTAATTTGAAAAGTATAGTATTTGGTACAACAGAGAAGAACTGCAGAATATAATGTCATACAATTATATATTGCAGAATATAATGTCATACAAGAATACAAAAATCAGTAGGTTAATTTCTAATGAAGAGACCAATTTATATGACAGATTTTAATGTAGGCTTTTATTCATATGTAAACATTGTGAGATAGTTATAATGGTAATTAAACAAAGTTTTGATTTTACAGCTGGGTAATTTTGTTGCAGTAGCACGAGATAGCTTGATTTAAAACTTTGAATTGAATAAAAAATGACAAGGAGGCTAAGCAGTTAATAATAAAATAAGAACAAA
>NW_015505632.1:659748-660189 GCF_001515645.1 Sinocyclocheilus grahami
GAAAATTGTATTTTAGTCTCTTTTTAGAAATGCAATTCTATTTAACCCAGTCAATATAGTATATGTACCTAGTAGTATAGACGAAACCAAAATCTTCTTTTAGCCAAACCCATTTCAAACAAGGCTATCTTATTATATTATTGTTACCTTATAGACTCAAGAATACATCCATTCCAGACACAGAAGACGTTCTGATTTGAATTTACAACATTTATTTTACCAACCAAACATGTTAGAAGTACACACACATAAATTTAAATAAAGATGAACCCCGGCTGGCCGGCCATCGGTCCCTTTCTCTGTGTCATTTGTTTGGTTGTTTGGTTTTCGTCTTCTAAATCAGTGTTTCCCAACCTTTCTTTAGTCGCAGCACCCTTTGGAAATTTTTGTGGCACCCTACAAAATTAATTTTGTCACAATATTTGAATTTCTAACTTCGAT